>NC_138224.1:6345488-6457988 GCF_964197995.2 Scardinius erythrophthalmus | reverse complement strand
CAGGTTAATCTTGTCCACTACGCCCGTCCACCGTCCAGGAAAATCGTGTTTTATTATGGCACGCAAACATACTGTCAGCTGAGCCCTGTCAAACAACAACAACAAAAAATCTGTTTCAAGTTTTAAAGCCTGTAATTCTTAAGCAATGTCTTAGTCGCCCGACGGACTCACCGTATGGACTCCGGACAGCGAATAATGGCCTCCACCATGTTTTCTCGGATCTGTCCACGGTCGTTTTCATGGATGTTGAAGGGAAACACCACTTCCCCCAGCGTGGGCTCTCGGTCCTGCCAGTACTGGCTCACCATGTTCTTCAGGTAGATGGCAGCTAGAGGAAGAATATGATGTTACTGGCCATTCCATCCAATCAGAATGCACAATATCCAAAGGGAAAAATCTCATCCCAGACTCATCCAGTTGGGTACGATCTGACTGAATCAGACTCACTCAGCTTGATTGATCAGTATTTTCTTCTGGTTCAAAAAGCATCACAGCACTATGGTAAAAGAGAAGAGCTCTTACCGGCCTGTCGCACGGGAAACTCCACCTGCTCCGACACGATGATCTGCAGCAGAGTTGGGGCGAAGTTGATGATCTTGTAGGACTGAAAACAAACCAATATATAAAATCATGAGGTTGACGAGTTTGATTTTTGTAAACAAAATCAATCTGCAATCCTGACTGATTTATCTTTAATGGTGTGTTGGTGTGTTCTCAGTGGTTCTCAACTGAAAACAGAGAGTCACGGCCCAATTTAGATTCAAATTATCATGCAAGATTGATGGTTTCATGCTACCAGTATCTAATCATTCAAGTCAGAACCACTGAAATAGCTCACAGAGCGAAGATCATTAACCTGTTAACTGTCCCTTTTTTAAGCATAGATCTGAACTTAAATGGTTGTAATTCATTCTTTGGAATAAGGATGGTCTCTTTTTGAAGAAGCCACTTAGCAGATTACTGAAGAGAAAGCAGCTTAAAAAAAATAAGTGTGAAAAAGACAGAAGTTTACGTTTACTGTAAAGCAAATGTGCTGAACTAAACATTTTATTTTATTTTATACAAAATATATATTATTTTAATTGAGCAAGCTGACACCAGTGTCTGCTGCAATCACATGTAGCTTTAGAGGTATTTCAGTCTGGTTTTAAAGCCCTTCCTTGTACAGAAACACGTTTTTAATGACCTCTTATTAGTCTTACTCTTATTATATGCTTTTAGCCCTCAGAGCTGCATTTGACACCACTGATCACAATATATCGATCTCTATGTTGGGCCTCTGTGTTGACATCAAATGCATTGCTCTGGAGTGGTTTAGGTCTTATCTATCTGACAGAAAGTTTCTGTCCGCCTTAGAGACTTGGCCTGTCGGCATCCCTTTCTTGTGGAGGACCTCAAGGCTCTATTCTTGGGCCAATGCTGTTGTTTGGATGGTTGTGGTTTGCTATTGGTCGATCTTATGTGAGTGACAGGTTGTCTTGCCCTCACGCCAGTAAACACGTCATCAGAGAAGAGAAGAGATTTGGTTGCAAGAGGTAAGGATAGGTTTTTTTATACAGATTATGAGTACACATGAATTTAAAAATGATCTGCACGGATAAATTATTTAACCTATCAAATTAAGAATTGTTCATTTTGATTTCATGTTGACTTTAAAAAGGCTATACTCTCTATAACGAAGAACCGGGTATCAAATGTGATGAAATGAATATAACTATTTACACTGAATCTTTAAAAAAAAAAATCAGCTCTCTCAAACACACATACAAGTTCATCTGGAAGAGAACTGACTGTATATAGAGCGCTTTCAGAGTGTGAATTGCACAGTATTGCATCAGTGGTCTGTAGCAATGGTGATTTGCATGCAGCAGAATCAGGACACAATAAAAAAATGTCATATCGCATTACAACATCAGACTAAAAATTCTGTAGTGCACATTCCACATCATTCATAGGGGTATTATGGGACTACTACTCTTTTGCAAAAAAACAGATCAGATCTTAAAAAAAAAAAAAAAAAGGCACAGGACACAAATATCACTATAATTTAGTCCATAAGGACTGGTTGTCAGAAGAGGACCGCATCTCTATCTATTGTTGCACACTGATGCCATCGATGCATTGGAAGTAGTTTGCAAACCAATACATACAAAATCAATCATCTAAATATCAGCAAAGAATAAATAGTGAGTCAATCAGACAGATTAAGCATTATCCTGTCGTATGCATTAAAATCAGGCCCTACAACCGCATATTCACTAAAGGCATCTCTGGTCTTTTGGTGCTTCTGCTTCCCAAAGAAACTTCTCCAGATGGTTCACTGACCTGGTTGAGTTCATTCTCAGCCGCTAGCCTGAGATTCGGGTCTATGGTGCCCTTCAGAGCCTGTATGATTCGATTGGGATCCATTAGGCCCGATTCGATTGATTAATTTGGATAAACTTTGAACTATCGGACAGATGCGCGGACGATCAGACGTCTCGGATCATACAGGCAGCCCTGCCCCAGTCTGCCGTCAAGCGACTGTCATCGTCGCAAAGAACAAAGCCGAAGCAAAACGTTTACGGCAGAGGCTGGCATGACAACCGCTGATCACACGAAAAATGAAAGGGACCTCACCATACCTAAACCATGACTGTAAAATATATGAATATATAAAATATATGTCAAATGAAAATTTGTAGAGTTTGTGGAGTAAAAACGAACATTTAAAATGGGAGAGATTGTGCACTATTCAAAATGTATATATATATAGATTGTGCCACTATTCACAATACATATATATGTATATATATATATATATATATATATACTGTGTATATATATATATATATATATATATATATATATATATATATATATATATATATATATATATATAACACACACACACACACACACACACACACACACACACACACACACACACACTCGTTTATAAATATAAATTGAAATGGTCTGAATCGTCTGAATAGTCTTTGCAATATAATAAGGTTTAATGGACGGATATAGAGATATGTTCAAATATATTATATTTAAATAAAATGGCATTTTAAATAGCTGATTTTTCTGCATTTTGCTTTTGTATGATTCGCGTTTCATATACAGACGTATTTGTCTCCTTTGGCTTGCCGTAGTGTTGTCGTTGAAAAGTGTCATGGTGGCGTTTAGCACTAAGAATGTGCATTTTACCTGCAGAAAACGATCCGAGTCATTCAAACTCGTTGGTGTGGTTTGTTATGGTCTTTTCTAGCGACCGCGACTGTCGGACACAACATAACGCGCGCGTCGAACAGTTTTAGCGCTCATTAAATAACGCTGTCGCGTGAATATGCAGCAGCTGCGAGCGCAAGTGCGCTGATTTGTGCCTGTCATCATGTGTGACACGCAGCGCGATGAGGAACTGCGGCCGGTTCCTAAAGAGAGAGCCGTGCTCGAGAGCTTCTTCACACAGCTCGGGATGTTCTGGTTTGACAGGGCGAAGGATTATGTGGAGAAGGAGAAGGACGCCAGTAAGAGTGCAGGAGCCATCTGGGGGTCTCTTCTGGCCGCTCTCGCACACCTGGCAGCCGCAGAGAAAGCCTACCACAACATGACCTTCCTCGGCCAAAAACTAGGTATGAGAGAAGCACTTCTGATACTGTATCCTTATTCCTTACATGAAAAATACTCTGGTGTTACCCGGGGGTGGGTGGGAGAGGGCTTCTGGAAGCCCATTTCCACCACATAAGAAGTAAAAACAAAACATGTTTTGGTATTTTTATCATGACGTAAAGTGTCTAAATGATTAGAAATAATAAATAACAAAAGTTATGATAAAAAGGCAAAATTATGAGATAAAAAGTCACATTATAACAAATGAAATTATCAGATAAAAAAGTAATAATTTAGATAATTAAACTTGACATTAAAAAGTTGAAAAAACAAACACATGCTTTGGTATTGTAATCATGACAAAACATGTCTAAATTATGTGACAAAAGTTATGATGAAAAGTCAAAACTATGAGATAAGAAGTGACATTATAGCCTAACAAATGAAATTATTAGATAAAAAATTAATAATTTAGATAATCAAAATTGACATTAAAAAGTTGAAAAAACAAAAACATGCTTTGGTATTTTAATCATGACATAAAGTGTCTAAATTATGAGACAAAAGTTATGATAAAAAGTCAAAATTATGAGATAAAAAGTGACATTATAACAAATGAAATTATTAGATAAAAAGTAATAATGTAGATATTCAAAATTTACATTAAAAAGTTGAAAAAACAAAAACATGCTTTGGTATTGTAATCATGACATAAAGTGTCTAAATTATGAGACAAAAGTTATGATAAGTCAAAATTATGAGATAAAAAGTAATATTATAACAAATGAAATTATTAGATGAAAAATTAATAATTTAGATAATCAAAATTGACATTAAAAAGTTGAAAAAACAAAAACATGCTTTGGTACTTTAATCATGACATAAAGTGTCTAAATTATGAGATGTGACATTATGACAAATGAAACTATGAGATAAAAAGAAATAATTTAGATGAAATTGTAATTTTGACATAAATTATGAGATTAAAAAGTCCTAATTATCATAAAAATTTTACATTATGAAATAATCGAAATTGAAACAGTCAATTGACAAACAGTCAAAATTATGACAGTCCTAACCTAGTTATTACTATAAAAGTCAAAATTATGAGACAAAAGTTATGATAAAAAGTAAAAAATATGAGAAGTATGAAATACGAAGTAACATTATGACAACTGGAATTACAAGATATAAGAAAATTAATAATTTAGATAAAATTGAAATTGACAAAGTTAAATAAGACACCAAATCAGAATTATTAAATCAAAAATTTTACATAAAAAATTCTAAATTGTGAGATTAATAAGACCTAGTTGCCTAATAATTATTATAAAAAGTTTAAATAATGTGACAAAAGTTATGATAAAAAGTCAAAATTATGAGATAAAAAGTTACATTATAGCCTAACAAATGAAATGATTAGATAAAGTAATAATTTAGATAATCAAAATTGACATTTTAAAAAATTAAATAAGAGATTAAATCGAAATATCCAAATTATGAGATAAAAAGTCCTAATCACCTAATTATTATGAATTATTATTAATAATAATCGAAATTGAAACAATTTGAAGATATGAGATAAAATGTCAATTATGACATAAGTCAAAATTATGACGGTTGTAATTATAACAAAAAGTTATAATTCTGAAATATTTTTTTACTTTTTCATGAAACATAATTATAATTTTATGTCATAATTTTGATTTACCAAATCATTTTTGTGGTGAAATCTGCTTCAATGTATCAGATTTTAACACTACACACGTCTATTATGCTAATCATTCAGTAACATCAATGTAAGGTCATGTTTTCGGGCCTGTTCCAGGATAACATGCTTTTTGACATGCCATAGTAAAACCGTGGTTTTTTAGACATAGTATTATCCTAGTAAGTGTAACCATGGTAATGTCCTGGTTTTGAATATGCCACAAATGTGGTATTACCCTGGTACATGTACAAAAAAAAAACTGGAATGTGCATGTATCAGGCTAATCTAATATTTTCTGGACATGCCACAAAACAAAATGTAACCCATGGTGTATCATTTAAATACAGCAGATGGCGCCATGTAGCCATACATAATACATCACCATCTGTTTGGTCTGTTATTGGCTTGAAACTCTCCAGCATTGTGTTGTTTTAATGCCATCATATTAATGTATGCGTGTCATGCAGGCGGTCAGTCATTCTTCAGCCGTAAGGATTCCATCAGAACCATCTATACGTCTCTGCAGAACGAACTGAAGAAGGTGGTCTCCATGGGCCGCCACACATCCGGAGGCTCGTCTCCCAACCTGGAGGACCTCCTGTCTCATCTGTCCGAGCAGCTGTGCCACTTCACGCAGGCCAGGGTGGAGATCGCAGACTTCTACGAGAAGATGCACTCTCTGGGTAGCCAGAAGACTGTGAACTCTGAGGAGCTCGTGAGCACGCTGGAGACCATTTTGCAGAAGTACAGTTCCAGGTGAGAAACGGAGAGTAGTGTGTGGTGCTGTAGATTCTTCGATATGACTTTGTTTTTGTTTCATTATTCTGAGAAACTATTATTAAATCAATATTTATTTCATAAATTATTTGAGAAACATTCAATTTTAGATTGAGGATCGTTGTGTGTGTGTGTGCGCGCATGGGACTCTGTGCTGTAGTGTGTTATCTATACCTCCAGGGGGAGTCTTGGCTTGCCTTGCTCACATTCACCTTTAATTTATTAGCAAAACAAAATGGTTTTACACTACATAGATCTTATGTAGCCCCGCCCCTTTTCAGTTCTGCGCTCGTTGTGTTCTGTCTTCCTGTTCGTATTTCCACAGCATGAAGGTCAGATCTTACGGATTTATGAATAAACTGCTCGTTTCAAACTCTTCCCTGTCTAGTCTACTGATGTTTGATATGACATCCGTTTCAAATATTAAAATGCTCATGATAACTTTTGTTAACTCTACAACAAATAAATTGAATTCACTTCACCACAATATTCTAAAGATGGCTGTGCGCTTGTTTCTCTATACATGTGTAATAGAAAAGTCAAGTCATCTTCATTTATATAGCGCTTTTAACAATGTAGATTGTTTCAAAGCAGCTTTACAGGGATAAACGTATAATTTAAGGTAACAGAGATTGTTTTGGCTTTATAGCGTTATAACTTTAATAAAGTTATTTTCCAGCTAAAGTTAGTTTTGATTGATTCGCTTCCATCGCAACGATCATTTGTTATTAAATTAGGGGCCGCTAAGACGACACCATTCTCTCTACACAGACTTTAAATGCGAACCTGTGAGAAACGCTGATGGCGTTCACATGCGCATTAAAGGTCCCGTTTTTCGTGTGCTTTTGAAGCTTTGATTGTGTTTACAGTGTGCAATATAACATGTTCATGTTTCGCGTGTAAAAGAACAGTATTTTTCACACAATTTACTTATCTGTATACCGCTGTTTTCACTGTCCTAAGAACGGGCTGATGACTTCCTTGTTCTATGAAGTCCCTCCTTCAGAAATGCGTAACGAGTTCTGATTGTGCCAGCGGTTCCTGTGTTGTGTTTCGACAGCAGCTTAGCGCACGTTGCCCGGAAAGGTCACGCCTCTTACCATAACGTGGAGATGCATGCGCTCAGGGAAGGCCAAACAAAGGTGATTTGACTCGGGATGAAAATAACAGCATCTCGACGACATGGCGACAAACACACTCTACAAACGCAACTCTTCCTCTTCTCCGTGGGAGCGCAACAAGACCACACCCCCTTTTTTTGTGTATTCCTGTGGGCGGAGGTTAGTCAAAAAACTGTTCTAGTGACGTCATTAAAGAAGGAAGTAGAGGGATGTAGTGCAAACAAGCCGTTCGATGTAGGCGACTTCTGTTAAATAAAATATCTGGCTTGGCATTGAACTTTGAGCTTTATAATTTTACAGATATTATTTATACTCTAACAACAACATTACACACTAACTAAAGTTTGAAACATGGGATCACGAAGAACGGGACCTTTAAGAATTGGTTCTATAGTTATGTGCATTTGAATATATGTGCGCAGGTTTGTAATTCCCTACAAACCAAGCCTAAACAAAGTAGTGGGAAAAAAACTATGAAAGCCCATTTTCAAATAAATGAAGGTAAAGTAAAAATAAACTTTCAAAGAAAACTGATATAAATCATTAAAACAAATGCCAAAAATGTAATTTCGAAAATGTGCTAGATGTAATGGTGCATTTAAAAATATTTTTGATAAAAGCATCTGCCAAATAAATAAATAAAAATATTACGTCTTGGACTATGATGACATCTAAAGAATGTGTGTCCTCATAAACCATATATGCAAGAACACACACACAATGTTCTTGTGTATATGGTTTATGTTCCTGTGTCCTCGTAAATCCCAATGGCTTAAAAAACCAAAAAAAAAAATTAATTTCAAAAATGCAAAAAGTTTTCTGTAATGGTTAGGTTTAGTGTTTAGGGATAGAATATACAGTAAAGTTTGTACAGTATAAAAAAACATAGATCTCTAGATATCTATAGATATATAGATCTCTCTCTATATTTTTTTTTTCACCCATGATTTCTTTTAAAGTGGAAAAACTACTTAAACGCACCTTTAAATGCCCATATTGTTCTATCAAAAATGATGTTTGATAAAGCAGTCCGTGAGCCCAGCTCCTGGTTAATGACATCTGAAGCCGAGCGCGCTCCCACTGACTGCTCAAGGTGAACTCTGCACTTCACGGAAAGAAGGATGCCAAACGTTGAGTCATCGCTGGAGTAGAAGAGACAAGATCTCCCAAATGTTATCTGATCAATTAATCAGTCAGCCGACGGCTCGGCGGAGATTCAGCTCTTGCCTGCAGCCTGACGCTTAAGAGGGTCGCCGAGGCTGACCTTGACAAATCAGCTTTCAACTGCTGGCCTACAAAGAAAAAGCATTAAATGCAAATTCATGTTTGCAAAAGTGATCATTTTCAAACAGGTTTCCTCAAACACTCCCGATCTTTCATTGAATGGCCAAACCGATAGACCCGCCCCAAACTCACACCATTGGTCGCCGTGTTGGGCCGGTCAGGATTTTGTCCTTGCACCAGGGTTTACAAATGGCTCGTCTCTGGATTAAACTGAAATATAAAGTATTCTTCTGTGAGCTTTATTTTTAATTTTCTTTCTCTCCCTCTGTCATTTCCTCATGCTCTCTTTCTGGCTGCCTGCTAAGACATGTAATTAATGATCAGTCAGGGGTGAAGAATTTCACGCTGCTGCTGAATGCAGGAGATGTAATGAGCTCTATGCCACCCTGCAGTATTCATGACTTTCTCCAGAGCTAATGAGCAAAGAGAACAAGCTGGCACAGCGTCGATAGCTCAAACAGGACACACAGATTGCAGGATTACAGAGATGTTGACAATCGTCCACCATCTTACATCGTCTCATATTTACATCATTGAGTTCCATTACACAATATTGGAAAATCTGACAATGCGATATTCAGTGTTTCTGATATATTTTGCGGTATGAAAAAATACAGAATTCTCAAGATGAATTAATTAGCTATTTTTGAAGTAATCATTCTTGAATGAGTTGATTTTGTGGAAGAGTGCATTTGAATTTTAAATTATTGTAAAAAAAAAAAAAAAAACATTTTACTTTTTTTGAGTGCAAACCATCCTTTTATGGTTGAACAATTTGGGAAATACTTGAAAAATGTGGGCGTCCACAAGTGTTTTCATAAGCCACATTCACAGTTTTTGACCCATTCAATATCTATAAAATGATTTGTATTGTTATTTATTATTAATTAAAATATTAAAAATAAGAAATTACAATAAAACAACTGTACTGTAAAAAAAAAGGATTTAATAAATAAAAAATAGTGTTTTGAGTAAATTTTTATAGCACACTGTAAAATTAAAATACTAATATTTATGTCTTAATTTTTCAAATGTTAAAAAAATTGCGCTTTTATTTTGGAGGTTTACCAGCAAATATATGCGCTGCCAGTTTCAGAGTGAAGCGTGGCACATCATTTTGATGATTATGGCTTACAGCTTATGAACATTTTCAAAATTTCTGAGATTTTGAATTTGGGGTTTTCATAAGATGTAAGCCATAATCATCCAAATTATAACAAATAAAGGCTTGAAATATCTCACTTTGCATGTAATGAGTCTATATATTAGTTTCACCTTTTAAGTTGAATTACTGAAATAAATGAACTTTTGCACGATATTCAGATTTTTAGAGTTTCACCTGTATGGCATCGCTGTTGAAGAGTAATTAGCAGGTGACGTGGATTTACTTACTGTAGAGTCGAGGAAAGTTATCATGAGCATTGTAATGTTTGAAGTGGATGTCATATCAAACGTCAGTAGACCGGGAAGAGTTTAAAACGAGTTGTTCATTCATAAATCCGTTAGGTCTTACCTTCATACTGTGGAAATACAAACCGGGAAGACAGACCATGAGCGCAGCGCTGAAAAGGGGCGGGGCTACATAAGGCCTATAGAAACGCATAATTCCGTGTCTGAGGATGTGAACAGCTCACGTGTAGAATGTCACGGGTTGTCATCTCGTAATTATAGTTATTACAACAGTTTTTTCTTGTAAAACACTTCACAAAAATACTTTTTTTACGGTGTATAAATGAACACAGTGCCACGCTTCTCTCTGAAACTGGCAACGAATTAGTTAGCCTTTGCAAGGCGATTGTTCACCCAAAAATAAACGTTGTTTCAAACCTGTCTGAGTTTCTTTCTTCTGTTGAACACAAGATATTTTAAAGAATGTTGGTAACCTGTTGACGGTAGCCATTGATCAAGTCAATGGGTGCCGTAAACTGACCAGTTACCAACATATTACCAGTGGTATTGATTTTACTTCAAAATATATTGCACAGCCGTATAATTCACGGGAGGTTATATCTGTAATCCCTGATGGCCATTTCATTTCTTTCAGATTCCACCATCCAATCCTGAGCCGTCTGGAGAACAGCTTCCAGGTGGAGGTGGACGTGTTGACTCAGCTCCTGCGATGCCAGGCGCAGATCTCCGAGTGGCATTTCCTTCCGTCTCTGCTGAACCTGCACGGCGCCCATTCCAAACTGCAGGCATGGGGGCAGGTGTTCGAACGCCAACGAGAGACCAGGAAGCACCTCTTCGGGGGCCAATCCCAGAAGGCCGTGCAGCCGCCGCACCTCTATCTGTGGTTGCAGCGCCTTCAAGCGACACTCCTAGCCAAGTTTAGTTTCTACTTCCATGAGGCTCTTAGCCGGCAGACGTCACAGTCCGAAATGAAAACCCTGACGGCTCGCACATCCCTCGATTACTTCGGCAAGATCTCTGGCTTTATTCGCAAGCACGACGCTTCGAACGTCTCCTTGGTCTTCGACAACCGTGGCTCCGAGAGCTTCCAGGGACACGGATACCACCATCCGCACTCGTACCGTGAAGCCCCCAAAGGCGTGGACCAGTTTCCGGCCGTCGTGTCGCTTCCCGGCGGAGAAAGGCCGGTCACGCACTGGCCCAACGTCATCATGATCATGAGCGACCGCGCCACGGAGCTCAACGCTCTGGATAAGGTGGTCCACTTTTACGACGATAAAGTCCAGAGCACTTACTTCCTCACGCGACCCGAGCCGCACTTCACCGTGGTGGTGATCTTCGACGGGAGGAAGTCAGAGAGGGACTCGCACATCGTGGCATTCCTGCAGGAGCTGACGGGATCGCTGAGGAACTCCAAACCCTTCACTACACTCAAACCAGGCTCCAAGGGATGAACTTCATCATGTACTATTTTCAACCCAAACATAGTTTATTTTAAAAGGATGTTTCAGGTCAATATCAGTTGCCAATACTCTTTTATTCACTCTGCTGCTGAAACCATTTTATCCTTTTCCTTTTGAACAATTATTAAAGAGGTCCAAACGCTTCATGATTCAAACACTTTCAGACCAAAGACGAATATCACAGCTGTGAACATTTGTCTTTTTTTTAATGTGCTCGCAAATGAGTGTTCTGGCTTAGCAATTGGACTTGCTTTACTGAATATTAAAGGGACCTATTGCAAAGAATTTTGATTTCCCTTTTAATGTTAATTTGCTATGTGTGACATATTTTAATAGCTAAGCCTTTGGTTTTAATGTTTTGACTGTTTTCTCCTCCTGTACATTTTCACTTCTGAAATAAAGTTTAGAATTGTGTATCATACTAACTGTACTGACTTAAATTTAGTTGTGAATCTTCACTGACACTTTTGACCTTTTTTTTTTTATAATGAATTCCTGGTTGCTTTTTAATAGGTCATCGTCCGGCTGGAAAATTCATTATTTTCCTGCTATGGTTCACTGCAAATCCAATGAAACACATAGGTCACAGCTATACATATGAGAGTTGACGTCTGTGCTCAAGGACAACAGAAAGGATGTACCACCTTGCATTTGAAAAATGAAGATTAATATAAATCAAAACATTAAAGATTGATAGCCGTATACCCATAACACAAGACAGAGAAAACAGATCCCATCCACAAATCGGAAACCACAGTGGTGTCAAAAAGTCTGAGACTGAACCAGAAAATCTGGACTCAAAATCAAATTTAAAATTAACAAAGAAATGTTGTTATTTGATTGGTGTCTTGTTGCTGAAATATTTCATATTCATTTAAATAAGTAAATGTGTGACCTTAATCATGTGACCTTATAGACAGATCAAGCTCAAGATGCTCGGATCATCTTAAATCATGCTTGAGAACACGATCATCAGGTTTTACACAAAATTGTGGAGTTCGTGCAGCTAAAGCAAAAGAGAGATAAACCAAATACTTAAACATAATGATATTCACATTAAATAGTAGTAATGTTAAATTATAATAATATAAAACAACATTTTCACTAGTGATCTCAGACTTTTGGATCCTGTTATATTATCATTTTACCTCCACTTCAGCATCAGCCAAGTCAAGGTGCATGATGGGAAATGATGCTAAAAGGCAGAGACTGTGTCCACCACTTATGCACTTCTGCGTGAGCCATAAAAGGATCCTTGAATCTTCCTACATTTTTAACAGCAAGACTGAAATAAAAGCATAGGTTATTATTAGTGCACATGTGTAAAGGACATGGATTCTTGCAGATGGATTCTAACATTCCAAGGAAAATTGAGGGACATTAAAAGTATAGTTCACTCAAAAATCTTTTACATGTAAAAAAGAGCATTTTGAAATTCGACTTTAGACGTTCTACTAACTAGAAGTAACTTTGCAACTACATGTCAACCAATCATTGATTATAGTAGTAAACTGTCTGATTAATATCTGCTAACACTTTATTTTGATGCTCTCCAATAGGCATTTTACTGATTACAGGCAGTGTTTGGGAAAGTTACTTTTTAAAGTAATGCATTTCAGTATTGCTTTACTCCCTAAAAAAGTAACTAATTGCGATACTTGGTTACTTTTTATGGAAAGTAATGCATTGTGTTACTTTTGCGTTATCTGCGCTGGCCTTGCTTATTTGTTTTTTAATAACAACAACAGCAAAAATTATATTTTTGGCAAATGTAAAGGCCCTTTCACACCAAAAATGAAAATAACCTGTATTTGCTTTTCACTGTTTTTATTTATTTAGAGAAATACTGAATCTGCAAATAAATAAATGCATGCTTACATTTAGTCTAAAACTTACTCCTGATTTCTCTCAACATGGGGACAGGAGAGCTGTCAGTTAATAAATGGGAAAACAAGGTAACTTGCATTACTTTTGAAAAGGTAAATTTAAAAGTAATGCGTTACTTAACTAGTTACTTGAAAAAAGTAATCTGATTACATAACTCCCAACAAGGATTATAGGTAACTTTGCAAGTACAAGTCAACTTATTTTATTAACCCTAACTATCTACTAATACTTTAATAAGAATGAGTTGACATGTAGTTCCAAATTAATGAGAGTTATTTGATATGTAGTTGCAAAGTTATAGTTAGAATGTCTAAAGTGGACATTCAAAATAAAGTTCAACCAAAATTTACAATTCATTTGGTATAAGAATGATATTTTTGTGTGCATTATCCCTTTAAATATCGTAGACCATCTTTACTCACCATTACGTTTTATTATATCATTCCAGCACTGCAAACTGAAATATATCAACAAAAAATAAAATAAAGTACAACACGCCATTTTTGAGACATATCAACTTTCCTTTATTTCAAAGACATTCAGTTTCGACACATTTTAAAATGCACTGGAACATGATTTAATGCTACATGCCAATACAGTCCTATACATGAAAGTGCGACATCACAATGGATTAAATGTACATATTTATTATTCATTTAGGTTATTAAATATCTGGAAAGAGCTCTAACGTTATTATTGTTATTATTTAACTTGGGGAACGACTCTTCAGAGAGCGACGGGAGCACACACCCTTGGCAGACCAGGCTCCTGCATTCAACATGCATCCTGAAAGGCACTTTCATGTGAACACAGTGTGTGTGTGTGCTTGTGTGTGTGTGGGAGGGTGGGGCGATGGCCTCAGATATTGCACATCGCTTGTAAAAGGATAAAAGGTGGGCGTTGGATACGGCGACAAGTGGACGTGGTCGTATGAAAGAGCACCAGTAAGAAATAAATCCTCGTAGGTAAAAAATTAGAACTGGTAGAAAAACGTAAGAGCAGCAGTCAAAAAAAGTGGAAAAACAATCATTGTTAGTGTATAAAAAGTGAACCAAGGCCATTCATATCGTAAAACAGCTCACCTCACCTTCATGCATATTTACACACCAGACTAAACACCCTCGTTCACACACACTCACACTCACACACATACATATCTTGTCTACAAGTGCAGTGCACTCTTTCTAACTCTCTTTCACACACACACACACACACACACTCAAACACTTAAGTTGCCATGTACAAGCATGAATTATCCATCAATAGAGTACTCTGCACTACTCTAACCACGATTCATCATGCAAAACCCCCCACATACACACACACACAGGAGAGCCATGTATGGTTAGTGTGCTCCAAAGTCTGCCGTTGACGATATCGTACAAACACACGTACACTGGAAGCACAGGGGACGTTGAAAATCGAGGATCGAACACCATTATGGTCCGTCAGAGGAGCAGCAGTGGAAATTGTACTCGGACGAGCTGAGGGAGGGCAAGACCTGGCGAAAGAAGTCGCCGCAAACCTCCCCGGATACAATCAAATCTCTTTTGCATGTTCAGCAGGATATTTCATTAAAGCTTAGTTCACGTATGCCCTCGGAATGTTACCAGTTTCGTCCCTCCCACGTCGTCCAATCAGGCTTCAGGGTTTGGTTTCCACGGTAAAGGGGGAGGTTTATCTGGTGATCAAGGCTTAGTGTGGTATTTTTCGAGTGAAAAAAGAAACAAAAGTGGAACATTCACGGAAATACATTCTGTGTTCTTCAGTCGCCTCGTTCCTTGCGGGAAAGGCTAGGTGCGTGGCTCGAAAAACAGAACAAAAAACCTAAATTACATTCCCCATCAACTTCCAACAAGTGAAATAACCATTTTCCCAAGAGGCACCGGTAGTCCTGTAACTCGAATCGAAGCATCAAAGGAAGCAGCAGCAACTTATAAAAATGGCGTTCTCGACGGAGCGAACACATCCCTCTTGTGACATAAGGCCTAACAAATCAAAGCACTCAAAATGCATTGCACCAACTCAATGGAACGACATTTCCCAATGAAACAACAACGGTACTTCCTGTACAGCCAGTCTCTCTCCGCTGTCTCTGAATGGGTTCCTCATAAATGTATCTACACACAGACACGATAAAGTCCTATTCACTTTGAGAATACACACACACACACACACACACACCACCCTGACAACACATTTATGGATATAATATCATAGACTAATGCTATCAGACCGTTCTGCGTGTAAACTAGCTATCGGCCGTACAATCATGTCATTATTAAGAGATTAACCCTGTTTACGTTCTTCAAGCAATCGTCAAGTCTTAAACCCTGTTTCCTTCGGTTGGACCCATTGACTCACATAGTTCCCGATTTGTCGCCGCCGAGGCCCGGAGGCGCATTCTGGGGCTGCTGGGAAGGCGGAGGGTTGGCTTTGGGGAGAATGGGCGGTTTGGGGCGTAGGGCGGGTGGGCGCAGCGTCACTCCCATGCGGGGCGAGGCGATGGGCTTGAAGGAGGCCACGGGGTCGTTGGAGCGGCGGGACGAGGGGCCGGGCAGTGGAGGGAGAGGCGGAAGGGGGCTGATAGGGCTGAGGGGGCTCGGGGAATCTGACGGGCTGGATAAGCTGGAGGGGGTGGAGCCGGACGGGCAGGACGGGCTGCTCTTCACCTGCTCCAGGGTGTCCAGCACCAGGTCAGGAGCCGCGGTCTTCCCGTTCTGCCTTTCCAGCTCACGCAGCTCATTCAAGGCCAGACTCATAGTTTCCTCTATGTCCTGGAGAGAGAGAGCGTTAACTGTACGGGTATTACTGTAACGACTCGTTGGGTCAATTGAGCGTGCGTGAGTGTGGATTTGGGTGAATCTCATGAAACGTGTCATGGACATATCCGGGTCATCATTTAAATCCAAGGGAAACAAGTAAGAAACAGAGAACATAAATCCTATTTTTAGGATCACACTTTTTTTTCCCAATAAATACTATAGAAATTAATATCTAATATATAAATATATTATAAGATATAAAAAATATTTTTTAACATTATTATATTGTCACTTCACTGATTATTAATTTTATTATTTAATGAAATATAAACAATTTATATATAGATATTATAATATCTAATCATTTATCAATTTATATCACTGTTAATTAATTTGCCAATTAATTTTATTAATCAACTTTTAACAAATTATATATATTATATATATTTTTGAATAAAATAAATTGACTATACATTTAATACACAATTATTGAAATCTAATCTAATTTATATAAAATATAAATATTATAAATTATAAATATAATATATAGAAGCATTTTTGACATTATTATATTGTCACTTCACTGATTAGTATTTTTTTATTGAATATAAATTGACTACATTTGATACACAAATAATGAAATCTAATTTATATACAGATATTATAATATCTAATAATTCATCATAATTTATATTACTGTGTGTGTATATATATATACACGCAATGTATATAATAATATCTGAATATAATATCTTTATTTTCTATCTAATATATATCTAATATAATTTATCATTATTTATTATGGTCACTGATTATTCATTTTATTAAATCAAATATTTAAAAATATAATCTTTTTCCAAAATGACCACAAATTTAGTTATGATTTAATAATTAAATTCAAGAATTTAAGTGGAAATTGTCAAAAATAATGTCAATGCAATAAATCTTAATTTATCCCAAAAAATCTACAGAGAGGTATAAATTTGAATATGCAAAAAAATAACATACTTTTTTCCCTTCTAATTTTGATAATGACATGTTTTTGTGAGAGTCCCCCATTTTCATGACTGTTCATAAACAAACCTGTGCCATCGTGTGTGGGTTCAGCGTCTGGGAGCGTTGAATAGGTATCCCACAATGCAGCGCGGAGGGTGACTGGCGTATCGGAGGACTCTCTCGTTCTCTCTCCCTGCGCAGAGACTCGTGTCTGCTGATGCTGGCAGTGACGTTGCCGTTGGAGTTGGCGTTGTGTCCTGTGCGTCTGTGGTGCTCAGGACTGTCCAGGGCGCAGCTGTTCCCGCGTAACAGCTCCCGCGGGCTGAAATGCCCCGTTACGGTCACCGTTACAGGGGGCGAGCTGCGTTCCAGCCCATTGCCATGGCAGTGACCGTCGCTTAGGCGACCAGGGACGCGGCGCAGGAGGGCTTCCGTCCGCTTCCGGTGTCTGAAGAGAGGGAAGAGGACGTAATAAAGTGGAATACAAGGAGAAAAGTTACTGGGAGACAGAGGGCAAGTGTGTGTGTGTGCTCACCGGCTGATGAAGGTCTCAGGGATTCTTGGTTCAGTAGGGGACGTCAACGATCGCCTGGAGCTCACTTCATCTGAAGGTGTGGTGCTGAGC
The DNA here is from genome assembly GCF_964197995.2 of Scardinius erythrophthalmus. NCBI lineage: Eukaryota > Metazoa > Chordata > Actinopteri > Cypriniformes > Leuciscidae > Scardinius > Scardinius erythrophthalmus. The sequence continues at coordinate 6,440,355 of NC_138224.1, read as the reverse complement.
TCACTGTCTGCTTTCTGGCTCAGAGTGTCTGACATGCCCTCATCCCTGAAATATGCCATTCACAAGTTTATCCATCCATCCACCTTAAGATCAAGCTTGATCGTTTGGTCATAATTTCTTTTAGTTCAGTTAGGAAATTCAAGCCATTTTTGTTATAAACAGAACAGAACAAACTTCATATAATAAAATTACCATGATAAAAATACAATTACAGTTATTGTTACTACAATAAAAATGTGGTAAATATTAACTGTAGTCACCATGCAGCAGTAACAAGAAGAAATAATTAGTCACTACTGTTAATAAAATAAAATACGTAAATATGTAAAATAAAAGTAAATGTAAAATCAAGTAAAATATAAAGTAAACTAAAGTAAAATAAAATAAAATAAATTAAATTAAAACAAAAGTAAAGTAAAAGTAGTAAAATAAAAAATAAAAAGTAAAGTAAAAGATTCAATTAAATCAAATAAAGTCAAATAAAAATGAAGAAAAAGTCAAATAAAAAAGTAAAGTAAAATAAAATAAAATATACTATATATAAAAATAACTTCTCATATTGTGTAGAGAAGTCATCATGTTAATTTTCTGTGGTTTTAGAGCATTACAGTAAAGTGGGAATTAGTCACCACTGTAAAATAATTTAACAAGTGACTTCTCAAACTGTATAACGGAGTTCCCGTATTAATTGAATTAAGTGTAACAACAATCTTTGGTTGCTATTGTACTTTTTTTGTAAGGAATGTTATATGCAAATATAAAAACATTCTAAATTTATAATCGATTTTCCATCTATTTTGTTGCCATCACTTTGTAGATGAAGTGTACAGTATGAACTCACTCCTGCAGCGTGACGTATTGGTGTGGGATGAGTCCGTCAGTGCCGTTGTGACGTCCCTCCCACCAGTCCTCAGACGCTCTCTGGAACAGCAGCAGAGTGGCGCCTTTTTTAAAGGTGAGTTCCCGTCCAGATCGTCCCACGTAGTCAAACTTGGCCATTGCCTCCACAGGCTCACCCTCTGAAAGGCAGACATTTGAAAATGATTTGCATTTTTGGGAATAAGAAAAAATAAGCGACGATAAGCATTTTAATTACCCTCCTCACTCGTCTGTGTTTCTGTCCCTCCATCCTGCTCCCCTTCCTCAAACGCTCCAGGTTCACTGTACGGACTTTCACTTTGAGGATAAAGGACGCAAAAAGATTTTCAACATGCAATACACTTTAAACCATGTCAGTACTAATATTGGTAATCAGTTAAGCACTCACCAGTACTCAGTATTGCTCATGCACTTCTCATAAACGGGTCCCTCCAGCTCTTTGGTGTCAGGGAAGATGGTTTCATGGTGAATGATGATGGTCTTGATGATCTCGTTGACATGCGCCTGACATGAAACCTGGTCCAGAAGGTCCGGGGTCGGCATCAAAGTCGGGCCGAAGCAAATGGCCAGGTTTCCAGGGTCCATCATGTTCTCGTCACTATACTGGGACAAGCTGTGATGGGAAATAAACCCAAGAGTGCATTGCTATAATTATGCATTCTCAATCAGATTGAGTCATAAATCCATATCGCACTTTTTGTCTTTGCACCTTTACACAACACGCTCCCACCCTCCCTCTGTCTGTCTCTCACGGCATGGAGGTGTGGGAGAGCTTTTAATTTCCGGTGTGAAAATGGATGCTTAGTTTAGCTGCATTTCTCCTATTCAGTGAGACACTTGAGCTTTTGCATAAGTATTAGATGGAAAAGTGTCCATGTGGGTTTAATTAGCTACACTTTAGGGACAAATCTGTAAACACAAGTCTAAATCTGGCAAAACATTCCTTTGAGGACATCCGAAGACTTCTATGATTTAGAAGTAGATATAAGTGTAAAATGTCTTTTTTTTCTTCTTCTTTTTTTATGGTAGCATTTTCACTGGCAAATTAATTTATACAGTTATTACACATTCAAAAGTTGCATATGTGTTTGTGTATTAAATTTAAATGACATCTGACCTATCAAAGGTTTGATGACCGTAATCCCTAAAAAATGCTTAATTTTTATTTTGCGCTCCCTATTTTCTTTTAGCCTTAGTGTTTAATTTATAAAATAAATATATATAAAAAATAAAAAATAAATTTTATCTATATATATATATATATATATAGGGGCATTATCATTAAATAAAATCAAAATCATAAAAAACTATATAAATGAAATAAAATAAGCATTAATGCAAATAAAATAAAATAAAAACTTAAAAGTTATTTTATTTCAGCTAGCTGTCAAGGCAACTTTTCTTATTTAATAAGTTTAAGTTGAATTACTAAAATAACTCAAACTGAAATAAAAAATAAAATAAAAACTATACACATTTTAAACCTTTAAGTAAACTTAAAATGAAAACCTAAAATATTAATAAAAATAACTGCATGTCAATGATACCAAAATAAAACTGATTTATACTAAATTATAATATTTAGTAATTATACAGATGTCTATATGGAAGATTGTTTCCACCACAAAATAAAAAAGGTAATTGCGACCTCATAATTCTGACATTTTGCGAGTTTATATCTCATAATCAATTCAGTTTTTCTCTGAATTGCGAGTTTATATTTCATAATTAATTCTGCGTTTTTTTTCCTCAGAATTGCGAGTTTATATCTCATAATTAATTCAGACTTTTTTATCAGAATTGCGAGTTTATATCTCGTCAGTTATTCAGACTTTTTTATCAGAATTGCAAGTTCATATCTCAAACTTAATTCGGAATCTTCTGAGGTGCGAGTTATAAACTCTGAATTGCGAGAAATAAAGTAAGAATCGTGAGATATAAACTTGCAATTGTGAGAAATAATCTCAGAAGAAAATAAGCTTCCATAAGAGCATGTCCTCAATTGGATAACTACATTAATATGTGCAGGAATACTCACTGGTTGAGGAATGCAAACAGGTATCTCATGACCACTAGTGTTGGCCGCGGTGTTATGGTCAAGATCTTACGGATGGAGAGGGCACGCTCGTACAAACTCTCAGTTCCTGTTGAAGGCACACGAACACGCAAGATCATAAACAAGGAAAATCAGACGTCCCATGCGCTCAAAAACAGGCAGTGACTCTTTTATAGATGCATGAAAAGACACCAGCTGTCCAATCTCCCCAGGAAACCCGAGTACTTAGCACCCTGTCATTTCCCGAATGCTTGTGCCACCATTTCTCACACACACCTTTCCTTCCTCCATCCTGCTTCATTCACATACATGCGCATATATGAACGCAGGGGGAAAACGTGCACTCACGGACGCAGGCGATGAGATCGTTGAACTTCTCCTTGGGGAAAAGCGGGTTGTCCAGGTTGCGGAAGTACATTTTCAACACGCCCGCTACCGAGTTAATGTCATGGTTGTTCTCCTCGTCAGTCAAGGGGTCGTTGCCTGGGAAACAGTCACTAAGATGAGAGTGTATCCAAGGTGTGTATATGTATAGATGATCCGATGACTGTGTTCACAAACCTCGTTCGAAAGAGTTCTTGATGTCATTGACTTCCACCTGTGACCCTGAAACCCTGAAAATACCCTGATGTTGCAGACCTGAAAATCAAATAATAATCACAACATGGATGCATACAGTATATGTGTGTTTGATGGATTAAATTTTTGCATTATTCATCAGATTATACACATTCCTCACCGTATAGATTAATAAAGCGAATGCAGCTTTCTACAATCAGAGGGATGGCCTTCCCAGAATCCTGTGCGCAGATAAAAACATATCAAAAATCCCATGAAAGTTAATTAAAAGCCCATGGAAGTTAATGTGAAACATGCGTGCTGGTAAAAGGCCGTTACCTGGTGCCTACTATGGGAGTTTCGTCGGCGGCTGAGTGGATAAAAAAAAGAGTGAGCGACAACTAAAACCAGTTTTAGCATTCAAAAAGGTCATGAGAACCTTTACAAATATCAAGAGGACCTTGTGATTCAGAGCAGTAGATGTAAAAAGGGCATTAAAAAGAAGGTCAGACACATAAATGATGAGATATACCTGGTTGTCATGATGTCTGATCTGTATCCTGCGGACATAGATATTATATTAGACGACATTTCACTTATCACAAACGGAACTCCTATAAAATCTCAAATAATGGCACTTTCTCTTCATTATGTTATTTAAAATGGTGAACAGATTATTTATTTATGGTTTTATTCAGATGGATCCTTTTTATATAAACCTGACTAGTGTGAATGGTAAAGCAATACACATTTTATGGCAAATGTTAAATTGATACAATTTATGACTTGCTATTTCGGCATGTAAAACTGCATGTACTGTACTCTTTAAATACATATTCAGAGCTGGATTACGTACGATTTGTATTCAGTTATTGATTCCAAATTACATGTCAAAAATTGTAGTTATCAACATAATCCATTACATTACACATTTAAAGGGTAAGTTCGGTATTTTACACTTAAAGCCCTGTTTACAGATCGTTTCTGATGAAATAGAACGGTTAAGATTAAAATTTGGACTCATGCTGCTGTCCCGAGAATTTTAGGTTTCTTTCGCTTCCCCCCCCCACCTCCAGAATGGGTGTATAGGTGCACTCGAACATATCCTTCCTAAAACGCATTAAACTTTCGTTTACAAAGAGATGAAACTCACCGAGTGGTCAGGGGTGTTCACTGATATGCTCACACAAAAATCGCTGCAAAAGATGCTTTCCAACAGGTGTTTTACCATTCGTTGTAAAACTGTGGATCTATTTTTCCAAACGTCTCACACCCGTAGGTTGAGAGCTTGAATAATAGACACTCCAGCCCAGTTGGTGGCGATAATGCACCTTTGCCAATTGCAAGCAAACCACTGGCATTTCATTGAATACACAGAAGAAACTACGATAAAACCTGTTGGAAAGCATATTTTGCAGCGATTTTTGTATGAGCATATCAGTGAACACCCCTGACCACTCGGTGAGTTTCATCTCTTTGTAAACGAAAGTTTAATGCGTTTTAGGAAGGATATGTTCGAGTGCACCTATACACCCATTCTGGAGGTGGGGGGGAAAGCGAAAGAAACCTAAAATTCTCGGGACAGCAGCATGTGTCAAAATTTTAATCTTAACCGTTCTATTTCATCAGAAACTATCTGTAAACAGGGCTTTAAGTGTAAAATACCGAACTTACCCTTTAAGGTAAATGTAATCGGACTGTGGACTTAATTAGGGCAGTGGTTCCCAAACTGAGGTACGTGAGGTGACAGAAGGGGTACGCAAACATAATTCTGAGATTTGCGTTAATTTCATTCCACCGTGCCTTAAAACAACATGCAAAATATAAAAACAGGAAAATGGTAGTGCCGCAAAAGGTCAAATACGTGACATCCATTCAATTTACCTCATCCTTTGAGGTCTCAACTGACTGCATCCACACAAGCAGCGTGCATATGATAGGTTATTGTATTGTCAGTATTGTTTGCTCTATTTTGCAACAAAATAATAAAAAGCCATAGCAGAACTTAGTGAACGAATCCGCGGCTTTGAACGAATCGGGAGAGTCAATGATTCAATGACTCATTCATGAATACAGTCACTTGCTTTGTTACTGAATGAATGGATGGATGGATGGATGGATGGTGTGCAGTCTAATTGGAAGAGATGCAGAATGACGTTAAATGCCTCAGCGGATACGCCACTCTAAAGAAATTTGGGAACCACTGAATTGAACTGAAACCCTATTGTTTATGTTAGGATTTTTAGTATTATTATTCTGCCATAAAACTGATCAGGCAGACCGAACCGTAAGGCCTAGAGACTTGAATCTTGGTCAGATGGTAATAGTCTTGCTCGCTACTCAGATACAAGGACTCGGACGAATCAGTCAATAGGGGGCGCTACAGTGATCAAAAACTCAAAATCGATCATGAACCGACTCAAGTGTCTTACATCATTGGAATTTTTGGCTTAAGATGCACAATTTTTTTTTTAATAATAATAATTATTACTATTATTATTAGTAGTAGTAGTAGTAATATTATACAATGATAAATAAAATGATTTTATAATACATTGAGAAAAGTGCTCACCTTCAGCTATGCTTCTCTTCAGCATGTCGTGTTTGGCTTGTAGTTTAGCGATAAGATTACTGCCTTCCAGATACTCCTTCAGTTTCTGCAGCCAAACAAATGCACACAGTCAATAATAATCCAGTTACACTGGAAATTAATGATCTAATTAGTCCTGGTCATCCTTCAGTAGCCATAAACTAAGTTTAAAGATACTGGCGTTGCTTTAGGCTAAAACAAGACCATTGATCCAGGGGTCACAATGCTACAAAACTACAGTGTGAACAGATCATCGGCTGTGAAGTGTGAAGCAAGGAGGATAAATACTGTGTGTCTGATATGAGTATATCTCTTATTAAACACTATCCCCCGTTTCACAGACTTTAGTCCTAGACTAAAATGCATGTTTGAGATGGACGTAACTTGCACTGGCAGAAGCACACCAGTAATATTTTTTTCTAAGGCTACTTAAATGCCATAATTAAACTAAGGCCGAATCCTGGCTTAATCTAAGCCAGACAGGGATATTTCCAAAACAGGCTCTGTCTGAAGGATTGTGTGTGAGCCAGCATTTACTGTGAAATAGAAGAGCTCTGTTTCCTGCTGGTTGGCGCGTCTCTTGGCCAGGCTGGGTTTGCTGAGGTAAGTGTCTGATACGCTGGATTTGACCGACTCAGTGGAGCGACTGTGCTGGAAGCTCTCGGACACGTCGTAGTCCTCCATATTCACCATGTCCTGGATAGTGCTGAGAGTAGCCTCCGACGTCTTTTTCACCTTCAGAGGGAACATCGAGAGTTATAGAAGTGGTGGCGCCATACTATTGCATTGAATGATTAGCACATTTTATTCATTTTAATCCAACACCTTATTTTTAGGTTTACACCTTATTTTCATATTTCACAAGTGGTCAAAATACAGGTGTAAATGGGGTCCAAAATTAGGAGCATTTTCCTGCCTGATCAAACCCTTACATTTATGTAAGCTAATGTATTCTATTCACAGATTGTTGTGTTGTTAAATAATTTTAAGAGTTAATTTAGATGATAACAAATTTAGGATAGCTTTCTTTCAGAGAATATCTAAAATAATTTGCAGTGAGATTAAAATTTGTAAATCTATTTAGAAGCAATAATGTTTTTGACATTCTTCTCTTCAAAAGATTGGTGTCAGTCATTTTTTTTATATATTTTTTAATAAATTAATGTATTTTATTCGACAAGGCTGCATTACATTAATCAAAAAGATTTTTTTATTTCAAATAAATGCTGTTCTTTTGAACTTTTTATTCATCAAAGAATCCTAAGAAAAAGTATCATGGTTTCCACAAACATATGAAGCCGCACAACTGTTTTCAGCATTGATGATAAAAAAAAAAATGTTTCTTGAACAGCAAATCATCATATCAGAATGATTTCTGAAGGATCATGTGACACTGAAGACTGGAGTAAAATTCAGCTTTGCACCACAGGAATAAATTCAATTTTAAAATATAAAAACAGAAAACACTTATTTTAAATTGTAATAATTATTGTTATGTTTGATCAAATAAATTAGTATTATCATGTCCAACCAACCAAGCTAATAGTACAATAGTGGTGCTTCTTGTTTTGTGACAATCACACACTGTAATCAGTAATTGGTCCATAGCCATCCAGAGAAGCAGGGATAGAGGAAGATCACACACACACACCCGTCTCTACAGTCGAAACTCACTGCAGTAATACAGCGTTCATCAGCACTTCTGCTCTGTCCTTCACATGCTGAGAGCTGCAGGAAACAGCTGGCCTGCCAACAACCAGCGATAAACAACCACGCACTCCAACAGAGACGGAGAAGATGGAAACAATATGTACGAATGTGCCTGTAGTTTTGAAGGAGTGTGCTGGTATGCATATATAGTGCCTGACGACAAAGACAGAAGGAGCGAGAGAGGGGAAAGGAGAAATGGAGAAGGTGTGTACGCCTGTCATCTCATTCTTTATCCTCAGTGGGGGAACCGCAGCTGCTGAGGTGCTCATTCGAGAGGAAGGGATGTGTGTGTGTGTGTGTGTGTGTGTCTCACCTCCTCGTTTTCGATCTTCAGTGTAGAGAGGCGCGACTGCAGCTGCTGGAACCGGAGGAGGAGTTCGGCTTGCACCTGCGGCAGTGCTGTGATTTGACTCACCTGAAATATCAACACGCATAAATACACACTTTACAGAAACCGCTCGGTAGAACAAATAAATCATTTGATCTTTTTATAAATATTATTTTGGCCTTTTGGAAATTTTCAAGGACATGGATGGTAAAGAAAGTACAGAAAACGATAGGAAGAAATGGATAAAAAAAGTCGACCATGATCATGAATTTTGTGCTGAAGATTAATTGTCATACAAATAACTGCGATTAGCGAAGTTAATTTTTAATTACTATTTTATAAAATAAAATATAAAAAATATAATAAAATAGACCATATGATTTATGAAAATTATGATATAATAATAATATTATATGATATAATATAATTAAAAAATTATATATTGTATAATCATAATCTAATGTATAATTTTTTCTCTCTTCCCATTTAGATAAAACCACAGTTTATGATCCAATCAAACACAGGACAGTCAAAATCAATGTGAATAAACAATTTTATGTTTGTAGATAAAATCCTTTTTTTTTTTTCAGCCAAATTATGAAGATATAAAAGGACAGTAAGAGTCACTGCATTAGCAACCCTCCCTTCCTTTCCTACACAGAAGAGTAAAGCCTCATGATATTGTTTTGTGAATGCAAATATGCAGTGGACACTAGGTGGCGTGTGACCTGGTCTCCCATGTGTGGCTGAAAGTTGAAGCGTGCAGGAGGGGTGAACGCTGTGGGGTGAGTCTCCATAAAGCGTTGCCGGTCACTACCGGGGTCCAGCCCCTCCACGGCCCCCTCCAAAATATCCAGGCCCTCGTGGCGAGAGGTTTCCATGCTGTATTCTGCCGACAAGTAGGTCCTCAACGCCCGGCTCAGGCCCGCGTGATAGCCAAGGTCACAACACTGTAAAAACACAGACACATGCAATCGATTTTCATAGAGAAAAGAACATGAATAGTGTGGATTTGTGTAGAGCTGTCACTCAAAACCGATTATGATGGATAAAACATTACCTTAAAACGCTTATCTAGAAATTATCCTCCACGGCTTCTGTTCTCAGGGTTAATTTGAAGGGTTTTCATACAGGCTTTTACCGTATCTCGCTTTACCACCCCCACACAATCTCTCTCTCTTTTAGCCACCCACGGACACAGATTCTCCTGCTGTCTTTATCTCAGTGTGTGCAGGTTTGACCTCTGTGAAGGTCAGTGAGACGCAGCGCTCCGATCGGCCAGATACTGCTGACCACGATCAGCCCGCTGCAAACTCTAATGAGCAAAACAACACACACAGCAAACCGAGGAGCAGGGACGGCCCGCGTGAGAAACGGCTCCTCTCTGAACTACCCAGGATTCTCCCGGCCTCATTGTGCACTAGATCGAGTGTCCGAGATCCTCAATAGCATCCTATAAATTAGTATGCATTAGGTTTGCAGATTTTCTGATGAACTGCTACACAACTAGAGCACACTACATGGGACACTCTATCCCACAATGCAATGCACACAAATTGACCTTCCATTTTCTGAGTGATGAATTAATCAAAAATATAGTGTATATCTCAATGTATACTGCAGAATATACTGTGTGTGCATATTTAGTATATAATATGGCATATATATATATATACAGTATCTATACTGTATATAGTGCGGTATATAGTATTTAATATGATATATACAGTATGGCATATGTTGGAGTCTAATAAAAATATACTCTGTGTGTGTTATATAAAACAATTGTTTGATAGATCGAATGATGGATGAATCCATAGATCAATATATAGATAGAACGAGAGTTAGATTGATAGAATGACAAAATGATAGATAGAATGGCATAGTTGGATGGATGGATGGATGGACAAAATGGTATAAAGTATATCATATGGCATAAACTGTGTATAAATAGTGTATTGTATATTATATGGTGCGTACTATGTGAATATATACAGTGTGATATACATTATGTCGATGTGCTAAGGTCATGTGACAATGTAGCATCCTACTGTTTAACATGTTTATCACTGCATACTATATTTAAAATAATTTCAGGACAGTATATAGGCCAATTCACACCACACCGACAGACGGCAAAAGACACTTCGTCAGGTTTTGTCGGATCAGTGTGTTACCCCTGTCGGAGCTTGTTTTCGTTGGTCTGCGTCTGTCAGTACCATTTTTTACAGTCTATGGTCAGTACAGTGTGAATTGTCCTTATACTGTGCAGTAAGCAGTAACTAGCATGCTAGCATTCCCCTCCAAACGTGGCCTGTGCTCGTAATTAAAGGCTTAATCTCCATCCCATCCTGCCTGTTACAGGGTGCGTTTGTCTCTAATTAAAGGCAGTGGAGGCTGCCTTAATTAGTGATTATTAATCAGGACTATAATTCATTACTGTGCTTGGTAAAAAAGCAAATAAACACAACCATAACACTGTGCCCTTCATGCAGTGGCAATTTCCTGCCGTGGATTCACAGTCTGCGCAAGCGGCGATTCGTAATCAGATACTCACGTCAATCAAATGCGACAGGTCGTGGATGTAATATTTAAACAGAGAAGCGTTCGTGGCCTCCAGAGTCAGGAGATACTCGTTCCGAGCTTTCATAACCTTCAGTTTGTTCTCTGAATACTTGGCTTGGCGCTGGGGGAAAAAAAGAAAAAGACGGAGAGGTTAAGGACAGAGAGAAGGACAAAGTGTTTAGTAAGTGCTATATCTCCATCAAGGCAAGAAGATAAAATGTTTTTATTGACAGATAATTATATGGTTATATAATTATAATTATATAATTATATTATATAACTTGTTTCTAGTGCCAGTGTGTTCACAGTGAGGCTTGGCTTGCGTCTGCTTCTCTGTAAATGTAATTGCTCCTTTAATTAAAGTCCATGACTGTTGGTAATACCCACAGATCTTTTAAAGCAACATTATCATTAAATCAAGCAAGGATCCTAAACATTCAAGTCCTTTATCAACAGTACAGAGCTATAGTGTCAATATAGTAGCAGTTTAAATTTTATAAATATTATGTTGAATTTGCATTCAATTTGAATTTGGGGTGTGTTTCGGGCCGCAGTGTATAAACACACACAAACATTTATGATATATGTGACCAAACGGTTTTATGCTCCTGCTATGCCTCGGAAATATGCTTGCTATACACTGTTGTCTCTGTCCATCGGGATATCCTGTCCACCTATTCTGTCCAATCCTGTAACCATTGCTCATTCTAACCTCTCTTCCCCCTTATGAAGAGAAAAATGAATTCAGTATCAAACTGTAGTGAACACACAGTGTGCCATGGGGGAGTATGTGCTGAAGAGAGACTCCTGCTCTATTTACACAATCTGACATCATAGTCACCTGGGTTAGTTTACTGTATACTGATGTGGAAACTGTGAAATAACCATTTTGTGCCTTAAACATGGTTTTCAAATACAGAATGGTTTGCAAAATGGCCGCTCTCCTTTGCTTTTTTCTCTCTCTCCCCATTTCTATAAATATGTTCCGCTTGCACATGCTGTAGCTGTGCTAAAAAATTATAGATTAAAGCATTGCCATTAAAATGTATTTCAGCTCAACGACATAAAAAAATGATATTAATATAGCATTAAATAAACCAAGCAATCCCCAGTAAATCTTCAGAAGCATCATTATAATGAAGCATCAAATCACCTAAACCAATAAGACCAACAAAATAGGCTCGTTTTTCAGTTGGTTGTCCATAAATCAGAAATGATTCCCTCATAATGTCCCCCAAATTACTCCAGAACTCCAGTTCACAGTATTTCATCAAGACAAATGAACTTTGCTCTCTATTTCTGGAAACACATCTGGCACATTAAAATTCAAGGAATCTCATTTGCATAGTGCATAATACACTCTTAGATTGCAAACAACAAAAGTCGGTTTCAATTTATTTTGATGATCCCAAACACATTCTGTTGACTGTAAGTAACACTGCACGACGTACATGTCTACTAACTCTCATTAGAGTGTTAGTAGAGTATTAGTAGACTGGTAGGGTTAAGGTTAGAATAAGTTGACATTAGTTATTATTAGTTACTTAGTCAGTAAAATGTCTGTTGGAGGACCATCACAATAAAGAGTTAGCAGATATTAAGCAGACAGTCTACTAATACTCTAATGACAGTTGACATGTAGTTAAAAAGTTACTTATAGTCAACAGAAAGTTCAAAAGGGACCAACAAAATAAAGTGTTACCCAAATCTCAAGGTAGAACAAATAAAGACCCCTTGAACAACATCAGAAAAATGCAAAAAGCCAAAGATTTGGAACACACCTTCTCTTTCATCTTCTGAATCTTGCGAGCAGCGTTGCGCCGTTGGTGGCGATCTTCGGTGCGCAGACTGAAGACGGCCTCTCCGCCTCGGCCTTGTCGTTCGCCCTGCCTCTCTGCCTCCTTCAGCTTATTCTCTGCACTTAGAGTCTCAGTGTGATACATGTGATACGTCTTCATCACCTGCAGGGGGCAGAGCAGCCAGGGAACTACATTACCCACAATCCCTCAGTCAGATTCCGGAAGTAAAAACATTAATTTTCTCCATAGGGAAACTGATTTTTAACTTATAAACCTTTAAAGACAGACTTGGTTTTTGATGGCACTTTTCTGTTAAAGCCGTTAGCCCACATGATTTCAACTTATTTTTAAAATAATCATGTTTAACAGAAGAAATCATGGTGAAAAACTACATTACCCATGATGCTGTACAGAAAATTCCACCAATCAGTCATGACAAGCAAAATGCACCAAAAAAGCCCTTTAGCTCCGCCCACTTCCATAAAACCAACTAAAATACTTCAATATTTGCATGCATATTTTGCAACCAACTTAAAATATATTGTTTATATATAATCAATATTTTTAAATGGGTAGTTTTATATTTCTATGGCGTTTTTAATTCGAATATGTAGTTTGCAATGTTTCATGGGATTGTAGTTATTTCCCTCACTAAAGCCGTTGTCCAATTTTCAAATACTTTTTTGCTTCGAATCAAAGTCTGTGATGTTATTATGATTCACCTCGTAGCTGGTTGATTTGGTTCATGGATTATAACACTTTAACAAAGACTTTTAAAATCCCTATGGGCGAAATGAATGGAAAAAATACTCCCGGAACCAACACAGTGTTGCACTCTATTGAGTTAATCTGATTCATAAATATCTGTCATGCATGTTTGTAATGGAGTGACTGCAATCTGACAGGATTTTGTATTCATGTTTGTTGTCTTTCCAGTAATATTTCACAAATTGCATCTTTCTTTTATTCGGACTGCTAATAGTCTATAAACACTGTGTTAACATTTGGGGAATTCATGCAGACATGTAATTGTATTTTGGGCTGTGGTGGATCAAAATAATTTTTGCAGAAAATGCCAAGACTGTCAAAAAAAACACTCCTTGCTACATGCTAAATCATGCAACATGCTCCCTGTCCCACTCTCGTACTCTGATGTAAATCCATCTCAACAAGGACGCAAAACTGCTTACATGAGGGTTGCAGTGCAGGGGTGGAAACTTCCTGAACTCTGAGTACTTTGGTTCAGAGAATTCATCTCAATTTTATTGTGCGTTCCTTATGTAAGCGGTAAGCTCAGCTGACAGACCTAATGTGTGCTGCGTGTTTTTGTTTTATCAAGGTTATTTATGCAAGAGCTTCTGGCTTTTAAGACTTCAGGCCTGTCAGACAAGCTTATATTCAGGTCAGATATTCACAACTGCACATAAAAACAATTACAGACAAGTACAATTTCTATTTTAGGATCTTCAATATTTTTCCATACCATATTTTCTAATTGCATTTTATTAATCTTATTGTGAATTATTAATCAAAGCATTTGATTAATTACATTTTTAACTTTCTTTAGTGTGTAATGTTGCTGCTTGAGCATGAAAAAGGTCTGCAAAGTTACAGTCACTCTAAAGGGAGTTATTTTCTAAATCAAGAGCGCACCATTTCTGAACTCCCTGAAACATCTCTATTGTAGTCTTGACAAGTCACAATATTACACATTTAAAATAATTCCCGCCAAAGGAATACACAAAAAAGGGGCGGGGCCTTGTTGAGTTAGTTAGCAGTGTGTTGAAACTTGCGGTTATGGTAAGGGGAGTAAGTAACACACTCTAAAGCCCCTTTCACACAACACGATGATCCCGGCAAATTGCCGGGAAATTGCCAGAACGCCTTCTGTGTGAACGCAAACACGACCCGGGATTGATGCCGGGATCGATGCCGGATTGGGGACCTAGTAACATTGCCGTGTTCAGTCCCGGAACGTGCGCTGTGTGAACAAAAGCCGTAAGAATGCCTGTCGTAGTGATGACGCTGAAGCCGGGATCGTTCGCCAACTGTGAAACGGTACGTAATGCGCAAGTTTATGATCGAATCAGAGAAAAAAATGCACAAGCGTGGTTTCTCGAGAGAGAAATCACAGCTCATAAACAAACTTAAGACGCTGCTGAGACATTACAAGTCACATCAATGTCATGTGTCTTTACGGGATTTTTACGGGTTGTGTGTGAACAACATCAGAATTCTCTGATTCCGGAAAATCACTGGCAGTGTGAATGAACCAAAATCAAACGAACCCGGGTCAAATCCTGGGTCACTTTATCCGTGTATTTTCCGGAATCTCTGTGTGAAAGGGGCTTAAGTGTTTGACCAATCACCACACACTGGTCCAGCCGACCAATCAGAAGACATTGCTTTTTGAAAGGAGGGGCTTTATAGAGACAGGAGCTAAACAGACAGACTGGGAAGAGAGGTGCAGCAGTAATATCAAATATTAAAAATTTTTTATTTTTTTTTTAACATACAAGCATTACATAATTCTAGTAGTCCCCAAAGACTTTGTAAAAGAGCATAATATGGCCTCTTTAAAAATCTGTGATTTCAAATCTGCTACCTTCCATCACCAACACTCATTTTTTGCATACTTTTTTTGAGCCACTCTTATCACTCTGGAGATGCACGAAAATTACATCACAGCTCAAGATAGTAACTACTGATATGCGTTCCTGTAATACCATCACTTCAAAGGCAGCAGTTGGGTAAAATATCCCATATAAGTCAATTTTATGCTGGTCTTTCCAGCAACTACAGGATAGGGTAAAACTAAACAGCAGCAGAAGTTGCAGACAAAAGGAAAATTGTCATCACAAGGTGAAGGGTAATGCAGAAATGCTAGATTGAGTACATGTAAGATAGATGAAACCGATACGGTCGAGTTCTGGAAGAAGGCGAGCGAGAGACAGAGAGTGTCAATGATAGAAGAGGCGAATTATATATTGATGGAATGATAAAATGAGAGAGAGAAAAGCACCAGCAAAGTGATGGGATGAAAAAGTAATCCAAAAAGAGATTGAGCGGATGATGAGAGAGAATGAGACAAGCTCACCGTGTAGAGTTCGTTAAGAATCTTCATCAGGTCTTCTTGCAGCTGGAAAATGATCTCTTTGCTCTGTGGGCAAAAAAACAGAGAGACAGAGAAGAAGGGCCGAGCTGGGTCAAACTCAGATATACAGTCAAGAAATTGCTGTCCTTGCTTTGTCAATTCTGAACTAACACAATAGATCAAAACAACTCAAATGTCCACTTAATGGACAGTGTGAACGCAGCCCTTTTCTAATCTACATTAGTGCCGGTCTACTGAAGTGTTGTTGTGCAGAGAAAGAAATTCAGTTCCTATAAATAAAACACAACTGTGTTGGATTCTACAGAGACAAAGACTGAATAATGAATGGTGAATCCACATAAAATAAAATCACAATAAAACTCATGCACACAGTCCGAGACAGCAGTGAGTTTAAGAGTTTAAGACTGTGGTAATTATACAGACAGAAGTCAAACAAACTGCCTGGAGCAAACACCAGAATTACTAAAGAGGAAGTTCACATTTTGTTTATCCAAATGACAAATGTACTTTAATTATCAAGAGATTTTCATCTCCCATCAGTACCTTTAATGAATGCATATTTTTTCCACCTTTCATTTTGATGTAATTATACGTGCATCCCATCCTATTATAGTAGTGACAGGGACCTCACCTTCTTGAGCAGGCGCATGTTGTCCTCGCTGACATGCGTGAAGCGTGTGATGACGTTGTTGAGGTAAAGGTCGCTGAGTGTGGCGTGGTCCTTACTCTCTCTCCTCACCTGGTTCAGCAGCAGATACCAGCAGTTCACGGGAGAAAGGAGGTTCTGGTCCTTCCTGCAAGCCATGAAAATGTGCGTTTTTAAGATGTCGATTGTCGATGGAAAAATAATCAAACATAATACTCATGAAAATACAAATACAAGTGTTTGTCATCTGCAAGTAATTCAAGTGAATAATTTTAAATACCTCTAATTATATATATATATATATCTTCAAAACCTGCTATGGGGTAATAATGGAACAACAGTTTTAAAAAGTGATTTTTCACTATTATTCCCAACAGGATTTGCATTTTCATGGGTTTAAATAAAGGATTTTTGTTATAAGAGACAATAAAAACAACTTTGTACATCAAAACCACTCCTTTCATGGTAAAATTTTTACTTTATTTTTAAAAGTCAATGAATTTGCATCTGAATCATTGCATCTGAATGTTACATTTTTAACAAACAGAACATGTCAGTCTCTGAGTTATATGTAATTTATTTAAGCCACGAAATAAAATTCTTTCCGTAACATAAGTATAATGAACTACGCAAAAAAGACATTTTGATCATCTCCAGAGGTTTAATAATTACCCAAAAATACATCATCCCTCATGCATGTTAGCATGTCTGTCAAAAACTTAGGCTGGCTGTCGGTTGGAATATTAGAAGAACTAAAAACATGGACATAACACACTCATGGACATCAATCACTTCACTGAATAAATAATTATAACCTTACGATCCATCTGTTTTCAAATCCACATCATTTGAATATCACAGCATCGATGTCTGTCAAAAAATAACGTGCACAATACGCGGTAGTATATACGAGAAGCAGAGGTCCAGCGAGTCACGCATTTCCTGGAAAACCCACACTAACTGATGTTTTAAATATATCATCGTTTTCCGAAAAGAGGGAGAAAATGGCGGCCTGAGCGGCTTCAACATGCTGTCTGTCAGAGAACATAACGTACATAATACATAACTGACTCTCGCAGGCATAGATTCATGAACTTGACAGGTGATTTTTATATGTAGTTAAAAGGTAGTTTCTACAACGTAATTTCTTCTCAGTTGTTAAATAAATTAAGGCAATTATCAAAGTTCAAGAAAATGTTGTTTAATTTTCCACTAAAAGTTTTACGTGATTTGTTACATTTAAGATTTTGACACAAGCAGTTTTCTAAAATTAAACTTTTTCTGAAATGTTTTACTTGAAAAGAGTGATTGTATTACCTACATTTATTCAGTAACAGAACAGATTCATATATTAAGTGACCTACTGTACTACATATACAAATATTATATCAAGCTCTTAAATCACAAGCTCTTGGTGATATTTAAAGTGAATATGTTCATTTCTGCTGTAAGACTCTCTGGGTGGCCCGGAGGTTTGCTGTGCGTGCTGTTTTTGTGAGTGCTGCTCTGTGGCTTTTTTCAAGCAGTCATCCAAATCCACTAATGAACCATTTCTTATTTATTCTCCGAATTTATTCACCGAAATGCTTAGGCTTCGGTGAAGATTTCAGCTGCAATTAACTGAATAGACTAGTTTGCCCTTGGTAGGATCATTCTTTCCAGGAATCAGGGTGTTAAGCAAATGTACCACAACCCTTAAAATCCATGTGATGAGCTGCAGCTGAACACCAAATAGAGTTATCATAAAATCTTCATTATGAATGACCAAGTGAATATATCTGTTCAAGCCACTGATGACCAGTTATTGCTGTGAATCTCATTCAATGTCAAAATTTTAACATCAAATTTTCCGATAATATATTTGATGCATGAGTTCACAAACTGAATAATAAATTCTTAAGGCACACTAAATTAATTATTATTAATTATTTCTTTAAATAAAATCAATCTTACTGACCCTAAACTTTTGAACGGTAGTATATACTGTATGTATAACTACGTTTAAAATCACAAAGCATTTTTGTCTGTGCAAATGGCTCATTTATTTTGGAGAGTGAGGATGGCTTTACCACCTGCCGAGGTGAGGTAAAAGACGCCATTTTGTTTCACACACTTGATCTTCTATATTAGTAATGGCTGTAGCGAAAAGACAATGGGAAGCCATTTTGGACCAAAGTGGCGAATGTCTTCAGCAGCCAGTGACTAATCACAAAGCTCAGCAGGCATCTGATGGGACAGCCCCATGAGGACCAGGACACTAACAGTGCCCAGCACGAAGGGGGGAAATGCAACAGAAGAGAAACTGTGAAACTCTCTCTCTCTCTTTCTCACCCATCCCTCATCACTCTATTTTCCCAGCAGAATGTTATCTGCATTAATGAGACAGCAAATACACAGATGCCTGTACACACACACACACACACACACACACACACACACAAACAATAACTACAGCAGACGCAGCAATCGCCTCTCCTCTGCCATCTCTGATTTTTCAAGCATGAAGCTGCGGAGCATCATGGGTAAAATATTCCAGACGTCGCCCTAATCCACCACAAACCACAGTCAAACAAACCGGGGAGGGAGAAATCATTTGAAGGTGATTGAAAGGCACCTGAACGAAAATGATTCGCCACTGATCTGGCTCAAGAAAACGAATCTTTAATCATTTATGAGCATTTCCAGCATGGCACACACACACACACACACACACAATCTCCACTCACTTGTATTGTTGGTGGTCCTTGGTGCTGCGGGTTTTGGCCATGAAGCGTTCAGCGAGCTTCTCCAAGTTGCGTGAATATTCGCTCTCGATCTCGGCTTTCTTCCTGAAGAAATCCTGCAGGTCCTGGAGGAGCTGAACCCGCATGTCCGTCTGCTGCTCCAGACATTTCTGCTGCTCCACTAACTGAGACCGTATCTCTGCTCACACACACACACACACACACACACACACACACAGACAAATTGATGTTAGCTAATTAACAGCAGCCTTTTAAAATGACAGTGTTTCATACTTAATGACAGCTGCAGTGTAACTGACATCACATGACACGTTCGAGAGTGACTTGAACACAATGTGGGCACTGATGGGTGAAGTTGTGCTCTCTGAACCAGAGGTTTTCCTCCTAACAAGGCGGTCTGGATTCTTCCTTAACAACACACTGGTTATCACACTCACTGCCGTTGCCAAGACAACAGGTAGTGGAGTGGAGTATCCCATGAGGATTAGCGTGTGTGTTTATTGGGGAGGAGGTATTCAGTATTCTCCATCCTAGTTCTCATCTCCACTTCTCCTCAAACTCCTCCTTTTCCTTAAAGGAATAGTTCACTCGGAATTAAAGACCTGCCTTCATTTACTCACCCTCATGTCCTTTCAAACCCATTGCTCTTTTCCGTAAAAAGGCAGTGGATAATGACTTGTTCCGACTCATTTCAAAACAGAAGCAAATGTATCATAAAAGTTCTAATCTAATTATTCTGAAGCAGTGTTATTTTTGTATTACTTACATCCTATTAAAGCACTCATTATTTTGAATTAGCTTTAATCTTTATTTTCAGGTTTTGATTTTATGTGCTTTTGACATTTTTATTAGTTTTTTTTTTAGTTAGTCTTAGTTTTTATTTATTTCTAGTGTTTCTTTTAGTCTCTTTCAGTTCTTTTAGTGCTTTATCTTAAACCTATTTCAGTTGCCAGGGCAGCATTTCTCATTTTCATTAAAAAAATTAGATAATTTAGTTAATGACAATAACCCCGTTCTGAAGACACATGACAGCTTTGTGAGAGGAATAGTCTGAAATCTAAGCCTTTATTTACTGATAATCTAATATCACGAGTCAGATTTGAGAATGAATCATTCTCGTGTTGTGAACCTGATCAATCTATTAATTGAAAAGTTTCATAGAAACGATTCAGACTATCACTATTTCTCTCATTAGAGGCCTGTGTAACAGTCGTAAGCCAGTAAGAGCTGTACGTGTAAACCTCACTCCCCTGGCCTCAAGAGGCTCGCGAGAACCCTTCTGAAACCTAAAATGACAAATGGGACACCCCACGATCTCATGGACTTAACAGACACGGGCAGCCATTGTAAGTCCACAAAACCGAAAGTGCATATGAAGTGTGCCATTTGGGACAGGGCCTATAGCGACTGACGCTACTGCGGCCTTTAGCCTCCTCGCTAGAGCTGCTCGGAGTGAGTAGAGTAGGACCGGTTACATTTGGTGCCGTGACCCGGATGGGAGTGAGGTTTAGGGGTTGAGTGTAACGGATGTAGACCAGTAAGAGCTGTGTGTGTAAACCTCACTCCCCTGATCTCAAGAAGCGCACCAGTGACTGATACTAGATGCTGCGGTCTTTAGCGTCCTTGTTAGCAAGCCAACTTTCTACACCTGGGACCACGGTTCGAATACCGCTCGGAGCTGGTTGAGTAAGACATCTTCATGGGATGATTACATCTGTTACATCTGCATGGGATGGATTTTTCAATCCTGCAAGATTATGTACCACTCCCGTCCGCTTCTGCCAAAAATATGTTAGATTTGATCCCACTCCTGCCTGAAACTTTCACGTTTTGTCCCATTCCCTCCCACACTACACTTCAGTGATAGACTTCTGCATGCTGTTATTATTAGATAATTATATTTTGCGGGAGCCCACGAGTCATTTATTTCTCCCATATGGAGGCCCGTAAAGGGAAAAATAATGAGATGGGAGAAAAAATAAGTTCTATCGCAAATGTTTTGCATTCCCCCGAGAAACTTGCCTTCGCTCGCAAAACATTTTGAGCTCTCTGTGAGTGAACACAAAGTTTCTCGAGGAACACAAAAGTTTTCCGAGGGAACAATAGTTTATTGGGGAACGGAAAAGATTTGCAAGAGAATGCAAAAGCATTGACAAATAATTTTCCCTCCATCTCATATTTTTTCCTGCAGTGGCTCCGTACTCCCGCTCCCAGCGTACATTTCAGTATCTTCCCTCCCGCACCCAGAAATTCAAAACTTGTCCAGGAAGAAGGACAGATTTTCAGTTACTTACATTATAAATTCGGGTACTGTATGTTGCTCAGACAAAGCTATTGTATGACCTGTAATATAAGTGAATACGTCATATGGACCATTTGGACTGTTTTTGCATCCTTTTTGAAGCTTAAAAATATTCAGTGCCTGTTATCTGTAATTGCTTGGAAAGTGTAAGACAGCCATACGGTTTTGAAACAGGGCCATAACCACCCCAAAATTCCCCCTAGGACAATCCTCCCGAAATATTCAGGCCGCTGTGTCTTTTTAAATGGTTGATTCTTACATTTTGTACCCCTGATCTTGAATCCGCCTGGATTTCAAACACCATGAGGATGAGTAGATAATGACAGAATTTTCATTTTCAGACAAACTATTTCTTTAATAACTGCTTTTAATAATAACGCTCCCTTGTTCCCCTTCACCAGCCCTGCTCTCTCCCTCCTTTTCTTCTCCCTCACACTTTTCCCCCTCTCTTTCTCTCTCCACAGACCAACTGTTTAATGTCACACTGCCTCTCCAGCTCGAAATAACAGATGAGACAGCAGGCTTGGCGTGAGCTTTGTGTGTGGGTGTGTGTGTGTAGGAGGGTGGGAGGGACTGTGAGAATCGGAGACGTGTGTGTGTGTGTGTGTGTGTGTGTGTGTTTGCGTGTTCTGAATCAGTGATGGTGGCATGGTGAGCAAGGTGACTCTTTTGATACAATATAAGACATGCCTGTAATCCAGCAGAGAATCAGAGGTGATTTATAAAAATAAATGTGGTAAATGAAATGCCACTGCCTGGTGTGAGTGATGCATGTGTATTTTTCCTTTAAGCTAAAGTGTGCACTTTTTTGCAACGACATGCAACGACAACTACACTGGGTCTATACAGAACCTTAAAGGGGTTATGAATTGAGAAATCAAATTTTCTTTTCTTTTGTTATTTAAGAAGTCAATGTATTATAAAAAATAAAAAATATCCAGTGAGTTTCAGAACTCAAGACTTCCTCGTTAGCCCAAAAACAGCTTTTATTAAAACCAAGCAAGAAAACAACTCGTTTCGGATTTTGTCACATCACATCATAGTGTGACAAAAGACAAACCTCAACAATATTGAGACAAAAGATCAACGCCTACTTGTACATCATTGCCTCTTTAGCCCCGCCCACCGATTCACGCATGTCATGTAGTACAGACGCAAACACAGGATAGAGATGCCTCTGAGACGTTTTGCATTTCCAAGTTGTGGAAAAACAGTCTTTGCATTGCCATTATTGTGATCCTAACATTAAGAATGCGTGGATGAATTTTATTTTTTTAACGAAGTTCCAGTCGGATCGCGTCAGTAAGACCGTTTGTTCACTTCATGTTTCTGCGGATTGATTTTATATAAGACAACTGGACGCAGGCTTTTCAGAGAGACTGAAAATAAAAGATGATGCAGTGCCAACTTAGATTTGACAGTAATGTATATTCTTCTAATTTACTGTATATGTACGTATATATATATATATATATATATATATATATATATATATATATATATATATATATATATATGCAAATTTTATATATATATATATAGATATATATACACATATATACACATATGCATATATATA
Organism: Scardinius erythrophthalmus; assembly: GCF_964197995.2. Lineage (NCBI taxonomy): Eukaryota > Metazoa > Chordata > Actinopteri > Cypriniformes > Leuciscidae > Scardinius > Scardinius erythrophthalmus. Next base: position 6,417,484 of record NC_138224.1, on the reverse strand, counting down.
CACATATACATACTGTATATGTGTGTGTATAACCTATTAACCTGCCATGTGAGCAGATATCCTAATCTTAAAATGGACAAATATTGGACAATTGCATGCAGTCTTTTACTATTCCAGCAGTCGCCGACGATGCTGTTCTCAAGAACATCTGACGGGAGAAAACATCCGACTGCAACGGAGCGCATCCTCACATCCACTGCCTGCACTCATGTTGATGCCATGCTCATCTGTCATCTGGACAATGTGCATTCAGAGTGTCTATGCAGGTTTCCAACCAGTTACCAACAGCTGACTGGCAAAAACCAGCTTGAAACAACTGCGGAACTGGAAGTGAATTGATACGGCATCAAAACTACAAATAAATAGACAGTGACTCATTTCCACAAGCCTTTGAAGCACAAAACAGGCAGACCGGGTTAATTAAAACAATATAAAATCATTGTTTGTCCATATGGATGGAGCGGAAATACATAACATTCACATCATGCTGAGTTTGCGAGGATGTGGATATGGACAATTAGAAAGATGAAAAATGAAACTATAACAAACTTGCTGGCAAACAAGTGTAACATACACACTTTGTTCCACTCACTGATATAAAAATAATCGCCATTTATAATTTTTTCCCAATTTTGTCTTCACAAGTCACTGTCTATCTCATATTTGACCTTTGAACTTGTGACCGCGGTGAGAATGTCTGATACCCTGCGGCATGCACCCGACCCAGACTGTTTCCATGGCAACAAGGCTTCTGCTCGGCAACCTGAAAGCGTGAGGAGTGCGCAGGCATGCTGTACAGCAGCACTGCACATATTCACATGATGCATAAAAATGGGAACTCAAACCACAATAGCACCAAAATACACATGTATGCCCTCCACAAATATAAAAATATCCTATTTATGAGGAAGAAAGGTAACTCAAATTTTTATTCCCTAAAAAACCACATACGTCATGCTGAACACAATTCTGCCACTTCCCAATTATTTTCCATTTCTGCTTAGACTTCTAATCTGCATCTCATCCTCTCTCTTTCTCTCACGCTCTCTTCTATTTATCTAAAGCAAATTTACTTCTTAAGCTTTTTCCTTTAGCCTCTACTTTTCGCTCCCTCTCCTCTCAGTCTAAAAAACTCATAAGCATTGACGAGTCTTTGCTTAAAAGTCTTGAGAATCATTATGTATCAAAATATCTAAATTTTTCTGCAGGAATGTAAATGCAGTTAAAACAACAAATCGACTTTTTGAGACGCCGCCTGCTTCCGCATATCCAGGGCCGGGTCACGGGGGCAGCAGTCTAAGCAGAGACGCCCAGACTTCCCTCTCCCTAGACACTTCCTCCAGTTCTTCCGGGGGGACATCGATGCGTTCCCAGGCCAGCCGGAAGACATAATCCCTCCAGCGTGTCCTAGGTCTTCCCCGGGGTCTCCTCCCGGTGGGACGCACCCGGAACACCTCTCCGGGAAGGCGTCCAGAAGGCACCCGGAACAGATGCCCGAGCCACCTCAGCTGGCCCCTCTTGATGTGGAGGAGCAGCGGCTCTACTCTGAGCTCCTCTCGAGTGACCGAGCTCCTCACCCTATCTCTAAGGGAGTACCCAGCCACCCTGCGGAGAAAGCTCATTTCGGCCGCCTGTATCCGGGATCTTGTCCTTTCGGTCATGACTATAGGTGAGAGTAGGAACGTAGATTGACCAGTAAATCGAGAGTTCCTTCTTCACCACGACAGACCGGTACATCGACCGCATTACTGCCGAAGCTGCACCGATCCGTCTGTCAATCTCCCGTTCCATCCTTCCCTCACTCGTGAACAAGACCCCAAGATACTTGAACTCCTCCACTTGAGGCAGGAACTCTGCACCAACCTGAAGCGGGCAAACCACCCTTTTCCGACTGAGAACCATGGCCTCTGACTTGGAGGTGCTGCTTCTCATCCCAGCCACTTTACACTCGGCTTCAAACCGTCCCAGTGCATGCTGAAGGTCCTGGTCTGATGGGGCCAACATGAAAACATCATCCGCAAAAAGCAGAGACGAAATCATGTGGTCCCCAAACCGGACACCCTCCGGCCCCTGGCTCTGACTTACTGCCGGCAATGCGAGCCAAGCTCCTGCTCCAGTCGAACAGGGACCGGACAGCCCTTAGCAAAGGGCCCTGGACCGCATACTCCCAGAGCACCCTCCACAGGACGCCGCAAGGGACACAGTCGAATGCCTTCTCCAAATCCACAAAGCACATGTGGATTGGTTGGGCAAACTCCCAAGAACCCTCCAGCACCCTGGAGAGGGTATAGAGCTGGTCCAGTGTTCTATGACCGGGACGAAAACCGCACTGTTCTTCCTGAATCCGATGCACCGAAGTCTAATATATATATATTAGTGTTGATTAATCGCATCTAATATAATTTTTTTTGTTTACATAATGTGTGTGTAATGTATATATTATTATATTTATTTATATATATTACATGTCTCTCTGTGTGTGTATTCTGTATATACACAATATATATATATATATAACATCAATGGTCTATATATATCAGGTTACTGATATTTTCTGTGGTCTAACCCAACCCCTACCCCTACCCAAACCTACCTATCACAGAAACTTGTGCAAAACACTGGGTTTAAATAAAAACTGGATTTTTATCCATGTATCCAACTTTTTTGCTAGTGTGGACCAGTAAAATGTCCTCACTAGTCAGTTGTCATAATATTTCACTATATAAGTCGGGACATTTGGCCCTCACAAATACAGCCAAACCTGTACACATACAATTACACAGAGATGGAATGAATGTTTTTACATAAAAAGTGTCAAGGAGAAGTCAAGATTAGGTGAGGCTTCATCCAATACACAAGACACAACAAATGTAATCAAGCACATACGGATCCAAGGTCAGGAGATACGAACAGCTGAAGTGTACGTGTAAGGACTAAACAGACAGACAATGACTCAACACCACACCAGACTTAATGTAATTGACCGTAGTCACGCAATATTTCATTCAACACAAATGAAAATTAGGTTATGAGGGCTAGACTGGCAAAACATCAAAACATCTTTCAAACTAAATATTTTATTTCGGATGATTTTAAATATGTCTACCCTGAGTCCTGACTAAGCTCCATTAGCACATCTCAGTTGTTTTAAACGGAAATAAGACTCGAGATAATCTGTAAACCAAGCCTGGCTAAATAAGCTTTCAGCTTTAAACCCAAGAGTAAAGGCAAAGACAGGCTTCAAGACGCACAATCCTTAGTGTAAGTACTGCAGTATATGTGGTCCTCTCCGCCGTGGTCTTAAATAGATTACTGGATCGATATCTATACTTGATTAATGAGACTTACAGGGCTCCTATTATAAATACATGCAGTGGGTGGCTGGAAAATCTGTCTGGTCTCGACTCTGATGCAAAGAATTCAGGTTTGACCAAATGAGCTATTTGTTCACTGTCTATTCTTAAACAGAGGAAGTGAGGCCATATGTGGTTTCCAATCATTATTTTGAAACATGACAAGGGCTGAGATGGGTACATGAGAATGGGACGATACTACACACACAATTCACTATTAAAGTGTACACACGTAGTGGACATCTGGTCCTTGTCCACCTCTCAGCATTTGCCATCACCTTACTTGTATTACAATACCACATGCACATTTATTTTGTTATCTAAATGAGGACGTTTCATAGGCTCCGTCTGAAATCGCATACTCCATTTCATGAAGACAGCACTTCTCGACCATTAATAATGTATGTTCTGTATTTGTGTAGTATGAAAATAATCAGGACATACTACATCATGTTGAAATTGTCATGTAACCTAGAGTAGACGTCAGTCTTGTTGCTTTTTCAATGTTCACAAATATGATGATCCCTCAACAAATGTCATCAGATGCACACTTTAAAGTCTTGGCAGAAGCAATACATTGTCCGAGGTTTTTTTTTTAATGAATGTTTTACCTACTGTTTTATGAATACTGTGTATTTGGACATGCTACTAATTGGAATGTACAGCTTTTTTGCAAACTAGGCCAACACTTTTTGGAAAGTGTTTGCAATGTTACCCATGTTTGGCTTTGTTGACACCTACTATTAACTCTTAAACGCATGAATGTTTCGTCGATCATTATTACATATTTGGGTCTTTAGCGACCCGGATCTATATCCAACACCGATGGATCTCTACCTGTCACGATAATATAAAACTCTCCTGATATTAGAGTAACAATTACAGAACCATAAAATAAAGCATATTTTGTTCCCTTTCTGTGCTTGGAAGGGTTCAGTTTGAGCAGATGTTTTATATCATCATTGCTGTCCTCGTCAGAGCTCATTTCCAAGTACATTCAGCATCTGGCTCATATTCACCATCTCAAATATATTCTCAAAACGATCGTTTTCAACATTTTCAAAATCATTATTTTGATCGCTGACAGCTTCTTTACCAGATCCAGCATCAAGGGACAGTGACACTAATATTTGATTGTGTTCAGTACTTGCTCTGAGCCATTTCAAGCTTTGCTGATGATGCTTCCTATTCTTTTGTTTTCTGCCTGCGTTAACTATGAGTGAAAAGCACTTCATCATTGTGTATCAGACATTTCCACCTTGTCGAATAAAGGTGAATTGCACTTATTCAGTCATCAAAGATTAAATTATTGTTGTGCAGAAAAAAATATACTTACAATGTAACACACCTCGGGTCGTTAGCGACCCTATATAATATTTACAAAAAATAAATGGAAAAACAAGCACTCTTTTGCCTTGGAAGTGGTCGAAAGTGGACAAGCTCAAAGCGTTTTAGACCATGTTTACACCTGTGATCTGATCGACCAAAACGCATCTTAATTCCAGGTGTAAACAGGGCCTTTGACCCCTGAAAATGTGTACAATTTAACAGTTTACTCATGGAGCCACATTGAAATCCCTCTATCTCTGGAAATGCTTAAAAATTGGGGCTTAAAAATTAAGATACCAAAATAAAAGTTGGTTAAGAACCAAAATCTTAAAGGATATTTGAAACGTCTTGAGTTATAGGCATGTAAACTTTGGGGGAAAAACACAAGAAGTGCTTTTTCCCCATTTTTGAACTGTCACCGTTGGCATATGTAGCAACAAAGATGGACCCACCAATCTCTATATATTGGACTGGATTGGATCCAATAAGGGTCAATTTGACCAGCAACATAAAAATCATAACCAATTCGAAAATAATACATACATTTCCCATGATTTCATACTGTAAAAATGCAAAATTTCATAATTTAAAATGTGACGTAGCGACACACAAAAGATGTGGGCGCCCCCCCCCCAAAAAAAAAAGGAGTTGGTAGTGTTTCTGTGAATGGATAGTGAATTTCTGAAAAATCGGAAACATAATACACAACAAACCCGCTAAAAATGCTTCTTTCATCTGTACAAACTGTTTTATGTCACTTTGCATTCCCTCTGAACATTTATTAAAGAGATGTTTGGACTCTGATGGTTCCTTCTGTGGGACTCTAAACTAACAGATGAAATGTCTTGTAGCGGATTGGATCCCCTGAGCCGCAATAAATCTGATTCATACAGTCTTTCTAGGCAGAGGAAGTACACCAGTGAGTCAGTCTGCGGCCTCCGACGATGAGGTGTATGTGTGTGTATGTGTGTGTTTGTGGCTGGACTGACCTGTCCTGGACAGAAGCCAGAAGTGCAACTCGACATCAAATCTCAGGAAAATAACAGAATAAAACGTAGCATTATGGCAATGTCACATGTCAATTGTTTTCTCCATCTTTGTGCGTTTTCTTTGAGCCTTGCATGAGAACACACTGTGCACATGCACACACATGCTATAGCTATCAGTGGATGATATGAGGGTGGGGTTTACAGTAGTGTTTCTGGTCGCATGCATGTGTAAAGCTTTTGTACAACACAAGCTCCCAACAGGACAGAAAAAGCCACTCGCTCGAGCCCCGTTTCTTGCTGATGAAGCAAAAATATTTTGTGTAATGCGCACACATGCACACGCACACACACACACACACACACACACACACCAATGTTTTCCACATTAAACTGACTCACTTTGAATCACCATAATTGTGTAGTTCAGTTTGTGTTTGTGTGTGTGTGTGTGTGTGTGTGTGTGTGTGTGTGTGTGTGTGTGTGTGTGTGTGTGTGTGTGTGTGTGTGTGTGTGTGTGTGTGTGTGTGTGTGTGTTAGCAGGTACAGTCAAGGTCATGTGCCTCTCTTTCCTTCTAACTTCCTCCCTCAGAGAAAACCATTTCCTGTGCGGACGCTGACAGACTCTAGCAGGACTTTTTTTTCTTCTTTTTTTTTGCAGAACATATTTTTTTAAAATGGGATAAAATTTCAAACAAGCATACACAGTGAAATTTGTTTGTACTCCATTTTTGTCAAAGTCGTCAATTTCACAATTAATTCCAAAGAAACATTAAATTACAAGGGAAATTCTGAAGTAGAACATCTTGTAAAACATACAGTAATACAAAATATTTTTTACAGTGTTTTTACACATAGTACATTAACAAATGCTGGGTTGTTTCCCATGTTTGAGTCAAATATGTACAAAATTTTAATTTGGGTTTGTCCAAAGGTGCCAATGGCCAATGGTGGTTGACCCAATATTTGACCCAAACACGTGTTGAAACAAAACAACCCAACATTTTTTAGAGTAACATGACTCTTTTTAAACATTAAAAGAAAATTAAGCATGTTTGCAAATAAGTGTCTTTATATATGAGAATAGTAGCGGTCCCTTCTGACCATCAATCACTCATCTGTCTCAATCCATCCTCAGTCACACTACTGTATGCCACACACACTGCTGTACGTGCGGTCCATACTAAACAGCACTGCTGCGGCAGGAGGATTCCCTGATCTTGCTCCCTGACACACACACACACACATGCACACACAGAGCCAGATACCCATCGCTTCCCCATTGGACATTCACACACAGACTGGTGGTTGAGTATCCATGGAAACATGTACAATGCAGCAAGATCCTGTTGGAAAAGGAGTGTACCTAAGCACACATTTGACAACCGTGAGACGTCCATATGTTGGGAGTGTGAGCACAAACGCAGCGGCCCTGATACTACACCAATCTATCAGCATGCCTTGAGTTGCCTAGAGACCACCCTCACTCTCACCATCATTGGCCAATAGCAGCTGAGACAGCAACGCAGCTCCTTACATTTAAATATGGTGCTTCTTTTTCCAGATTTTTTTCTAAAACATCTTCCCATTTTATGATCTAAACAAGCCATACACCTTCACCTGACTACAGTTGGAGCACTGGAGACAGGATCTGCCATGCGGGTTGCCATGGAGCCCCCCCTCTCTCTCTCTTTCCATCTCATCGATTACACACTGTTAAACGAGTGCGCGTGCACAAACGCCCGCCCTGCTGTAAGGGCAAACAAATCAAGCAGGGTGCATTTTATATACTATTATGTTGATTTTGCAGCCTGTATATGTTGTACCTCCCGCACTTATGCTGGAAATCTACCTTAGGCTTGTTTTGGAACATGGTAGCTGGTTTCTGGTGAAATAGCCACCTAGAGCTGGGATGTCCAAATAGTAGCTAGTTTTTTTCAGCTGGTAGTCAACCATCTAACATGGTTCAAAAACCATGTTGATCACTTTGAGATGCTGGTTGACCAGTAACCACATTTTATATACCATCTGGACCATCTTGAGCTTGTATGAACAGCTGGTTGCTGGTTTCTTATTAGCTGGCCATGTTTCAAAAATCTTAACCACCATCTAATTTGGATGACCACGTTGCAACCAACTCAACTTCCTTTAGGTGGTAAAAGCAGCTGACAACTGGTTTCTAGTTAGGCTATTCCAAGCTGGTCATTAACTGGTTGACCAGTAACCACCATCTTGAGCTGGTATGACCAGCTGGTAACTGGTGTTTAGCTGTTAGTTAGCTAGTAAACCATCTAACATGGTTCAAAAACCACCCTGAGATGGTTTCTAACTGGTTGACCAGTAAGCACATCTGGACCATATTGAGCTTGTATGAACAGCTGGTTGCTGGTTTCTTATTAGCTGGTCAACCAGCAGCAACAATATTTCAAAAAATCATCTTAACCACCTTTGGTGTCTAGCTGGTAATAATTTGGTTGATCAGTTACCATGTTGTAAAAAAATCTCAAAAAAAATCTCAACCCCCTTTAGCTGGTACAAGTTGACAACTGGTTTCTAGTTAGGCTTATCCATTAGCTGGTTGACCAGTATGTTCTCAACACCATCTTGACCAGGTATGACCAGCTGATCAAAGATGGTTTACTAGTTCTAACCAGCAAAATAATGCTAGAAACCAGGTTAACATGTTTTAAAACACAACCCCCAGCTTAAAATGGATTTTCCAGTAGAATTAAGTGGTTTAATATGTTAGGAAAAACAATTCAAATTAAATGGGAAGCATTAATGCAATTGAAAGACATCATGAAATTTTATTTGGCCGTTATGTTAACGCATGCACAGGGTTCGTATTAGGTGCATCAGATGAAAGACCGTCTCCAGGTACCCATCAGGTGCGAGTGTTCTTACCTTTCACTTGGCTCTCATACTCCGTAATGATTTCCTTTTCCTTTTTACTCTTGATCATGTTAGACATGACGCCTGTGTAGTCCAGATCCGCTGGTCCCTTCTGTCTGAAACCTTTCTGCTTCTCCGAGACGCGTCCCTACTGTGCCCGATGCGTCATATCTAACCACAGGTTCAGTGCGTGATCCGGCAGCAGGAAACTGTAGTCCGTAAAGCAAAGCGATGACAGTCAACCATGCACATCAATGATTATTAGACCTGCACAGACAAAAGACCCCTGAAAAGTGGCACGTGAACCACGGGGCGCGTCGTTACAGCCGCATCGCCAGACGCGCAAGAGCGATTGGAGATGCAAGTGGCCGCATCAATATTACGCACAGGTTGAGTGCGCACGCGATTAACAGAGCAGATACGCGCGTCTAGAGGTGACAGAGACTGTAACTCATCTAAACTCACTCTAAGGTGTGAGAGTATCAGATTGTGTACGAAAAAAATTCGTGTGCGTGTTTCTCATGCGCGCGCTCTCCACGCTACTGTCAATTGGTGGGCGGGTTGGGGCGTGAGTGTGTGCATGCGTGCTATTGCCTACACATAAAATTGACAGTCACACTATTTCAGGAAACCTCAAATCCAGTTGTTTCCAGCCCAGGACCTTGAGTTTCCAAGTTCTGAACATTTTGGATGGTTCTCTCATTTAACACACCTGATTTGTATTATCGGCTTATTAGTAGATGCTACTAGACCTGAACTGGGTGTGTCAGATAACGGAAAAATCCAAAATGCTGGATTGAGAATCACTGGACTAGATTTACCAGGCTATTTACTTACCCATAGGGTTGATAGATGGCATTTGTTGAAATTGCAGTAAAAATTAATTTCTGTGGAGCAATTAAGTCTGATAAAACTTTATTGTTTTTGTTATTTAAAAACACAATTGGTCTAGTAGTTTCGTCAATAGATACCAATTAAGGCTTGAACACCCAAAGGAAGTAAAACGATATGTGTGTGTATATATATATATATATATATATATATATAGAGAGAGAGAGAGAGAGAGAGAGAGAGAGAGAGAGAGAGAGAGAGAGAGAGAGAGAGAGAGAGAGAGAGAGAGAGGTTTTTTTTTTTACTTTACGCTTCGACAGCATTTCAAAACATTTCAGAAACCACAAAGGTTAGATTTCAAGAGTGTGCTAAATGTGTAGCCTACGTTCGCGAAGTGACAGCAATTATTTAAAAAAGTCGACCCCTCTGAAAATCACCGAGTAATTGTCCAATAATGCGGTGCAAATGCATGATGCCAGGTTTACATCAGGCTGAATTTAACCTTTAAGGTGGATTGAAACACGCAGTAGCTGTGGGAAGCACCAGTCTGACTTCTGCTGGAGCAACTGTGCAACTACAAAACAAGAGTAATAATTCACACAATGAAAAGGCTTCTCAATGACTCCCCCATTCTTCACTTAGACATAAGTGAAGTGGCTAAATGATGTAGGAGGCGCTTTGTCCAATAGAATCTGTCTGCAGACTGCAAGACTTCAAGTTACGCCCACTTCAAGTTACGCCCACTTCCTGTTACGCCCCTCTCTTGCAGTCCGCAGACAGACCCATCTCGCTTTGTGGGTCACTAACACTGCGCAGAGTCAGCAGGGGGAGACATAGAAGAGAAAACCAGAAGGTGGAACCAATTCTGCGACACTGATCTCATGTCAGTTCAAGTAATAAAGTTTTTATTTATTTGAATCAATTTAAATATATTATCTATAATGCTGCCAAGAAATCATCCTGTCAAGAACACAATCAGCATAAATCAGTACCACATATAGTATGATGTATTTTACACTTGAAACATAAACTGATTTATGGTATTGATATAAATAAATCTTTCAGTTTTTTTAAGAAGAAGAGTGTGCTTGCAGTAGTTTTCATCAAAATAATGTTAAAGTGTTCATTTCAATAGAATTATTGAATGAAATCTAAACACTTGAATTAGAAACACATTAAAAAAATACTTTTTCATGATTTTTCATGATTTATCATGTGACAGAAATTTAATATGTTCTATGTTTGCATTTTCTTATATTCATAAACTTAGAAACATGATGACTTGATAAAAAGTAATGTGTGACTAAATGTATGACCGAGACAGAGGGTCTCTTATTCAGTAATAGAAAATTGTTTGCCACCACAATCACAAAATTTTTTGTTGTCAAATCAACTTTATGAAATAATTTCTGTGGTTTAGATAACATACTATTTTGAGTTTCTGTTGATTAAACCAATCTCCTTCATTGTATTAACTCACATTTTTTTATTTCAATGAACTAAAAAAAATATGTACGCAACCAGGTACTTACTTTTTAAAAAAAAAAAAGTTAATCCATCTTTTTTTGTTTTTACAGTGAACTACTGCAATGCTTGGGAACATAATTTGCTTGCTCTCTTTTTTAAAAAAAACAAGACCTTCCTGTATAACAACAATCTCATTACCGCTTGACATATATCTACAGTTCATGGCATCGGTTACATAAGATAAAGTGTGTGTGTGTGTGTGTGCGTGCGTGCGTGCGTGCGTGTGTGTGTGTGTGTGTGTGTGTGTGTGTGTGTGCGTGATGTATGCGAAAATGAGGATATAGCGTCTCTCATGTGACACTGATGCAATGTTAACATCATTAGAAGTCTTACATATCTGCTCAATAATGAATTATTTGACATCACTATAGGGTCGGGAACAGGCTAGTGACACACACACACACACACACACACACACACACACACACACACGTACTGTAAGTACAGGAAATGTATATCTGTTCCAATCACTGAGCACACCCTCACTCTAACGATGCATGTATGGGCACTTACATGTATTTTTAGACTTCTGAGGGTTGTTTTAGATGATTTATTATAGACTTACATCATGTAGAAGACTCATATTTATAACTCTTGGGTATTATATGAAATGCTCAGTTCTATAAAAACAGGACATAAAAGATGTCCTGTGGGTGCTGTATGAATCAACCCATGATGAATTAATAATTGTGCTGTCTATACCACCTATAAAGCTCCATTTAAGGGCTAGTAAAGCTTCTGTCTATGTTTAGTGGTGTTCTGGGTGTGTTTAGTGTAAGTGACATCAGTGAGTGTGTTTATATCTGCTTTTATTGAACCTTCAGTACAGCACAAGCCTCAGGACAGAACATATTGCCACGACTGAGGAGATGTACATGTTCAGCATGCAAAATGGCCGCCTCAAAATACTGTATATTCTCGTTGTCAGAAGTAGAACACGTGTATAATTAACTTGATGAAATACACTACACAAGTGAAAGTGTTATTTGATATTTTATGAGCTAATGCAATTAAATTCGTACATTTTAAAGTCGGCATGAAACAGTAGATAGTCTTTGCTTCCCTATATCTGAGTGAATCAGCTTCTTGTAGGCGGGGACTTGATTTTGTACACCGGGAAGTCATTGGATGGTTGTAGTTTGCTGCTGTGATGTCACATGAGTGACAGGTTGTCCCGCCCTCACACCAGTAAACACGTCATCACAGATGTCAATACTCATTTATATTATAATATTTCACAAGAATTTAGATTTCATTGTGACTTAAAGTGAAGCTTGAGTATGTCTCGAGGTTCCCATTCCAGAAAACTCCAAACCTGTGGTCCGTATGGAGGAGGACCTTCAAAGGGAGCAGATTGGATCAGTTATCTGTTAATCATGAAGTTTCCTGCTAAAGCAAACTGGTCTCAACTTAAACTGTGTTTGGACATGGGAAAAACATCTGAAGCATCCAGTCAGTAATTACACCGCTCTCATTAGTAAGACTCATACATGGAGTGGGGGAAAGCGCATAAACATTTCCTCCAGTAATGGCTTTACCACAATTTGTTCTCTCCTGAACGTTCTGTTCCTCTCAGACAGAGGCTCTAAAAAGGATGACGCCGATTATGTGATGTTCTTTTTGCCGCTTTTACTTGGTCTCCAAAGCGAGGTTCTCCCACACACTGGCAAACCTGACAATCATACATTACTGCTTTGTATGAGTGCTGTCAAATGTCTGGCATCTGCAAATCGGCATTCTGTGAACAAAAATGAGAAGAACTGACCTCAATGTGAAAGAATAGTTTTAAAACACTGTCATTAACTCAACGTCATGTCATTCTAAATTGTCTTCCGCTGAACTTCAAGGGAGACATTCTGTTGAATATCCATCCTGCTTTCTATACAATGAAAGCATACAGACATCAAAATAAAAAAGGGCAATCAAACACCATAAAGGTAGTCCATTCAACATGAGCACTTTATGACAAGCCTTTTGAAGTCATATGCTTTTGAAATTATTATTCACTGGTGCATATTCACATTTGGTGCCAATGACACCAAACGACATTAAAAAAGCATTTATTTCGAATTTTCTGTAAAAATATAACAGTCCTTACTGTCACTTTGGATCAGTTTATATATACTGTATATACACTACATGGACAAAAGTAATGTGGCACACATCTTCATTATTGAATTCAAGTGTTTCAGGAGTATAAAATCAATCACTTCGCCATGCAGTCTGCGTTAACAAACATTTGTGGAAAAAATGGCTCGTTCTGAAGAGCTCAGCGAATTCGAGCGTGGTATAGATGCCACCTTACAATAAGTCGGTTTGTGAAATTTCATCCCCGCTAGATGTTCCACAGTCAACTGTAATCGATAATAATGGACAGTGGAAGTGTTCTGGAGCAGCAGCAACTCAGGCACGAAGTGGAAGTCACAGAACGGGGTCACCGAGTGCTGAGGCGTATGGTGCGTAAAAAAACACTCAAACTGGCATTAAAATCAGCACAAAAACTGTGCGGCGGGAGCTTCATGGAATGGGTTTCCATCGGTGTGGAATAATTCGACTGGCCCACACAGAGCTCTGACCTCAACCCCATCGAACACCTCTGGGATGAAGTGGAACGGAGATTGTGAGACAGGCCTTCTTCCAACATCAGCGCCTGACCTCACAAAACACTCAAAAATGTTGTGGATAAGAGTGGAAGCTGTTATAGCTAACTCCATATTAATGTCTATGTATTTAGAATGCGATGTCATTAAAGTCCCTCTCAAATACTTTTGTCCATAAAGTGTATATTGAATTAAACTAATAACTTCAGACTTCAGCAATAGCTACAGGGGACATGGCCTCTTCTCAGACAGATGACTGGAAGGGCTATTCAGGTCAATTAAACACTATATTTGATACTTCCTGTAGTTATTAAATCCACAGTAGGAGTCTAAGGGCCAGATTTACCAGTGCAAACCCTCTTTCGGCTTTAAAAAACTACTGTCAGGATTTACTAAAGACACGAAAAATGAAAAATTAGCGCTGTAAAGGCGTGGACAGTTATTTTTTTTTTCAGATGCAAAATTTATAGAAGGAGAGTAGTAAATGAATCATAAAAGGTGGTTTACTAAGGTTTGCGCTCATCAATTTACTGGTGTTTGCACCATTATTTACCGCCCCAAAAAGCACATCTTAAACCAGACACTAACTGGTAGATTGCATTGCTCATTATGGAAATGATCCGGCTGGGTCTGTGTTCTTTAATTTGCTCTTCGTCGGTAGATCACGCACAGAACTTTCCACTTCCATTTGCTTTTATTGGGGAATTGTGCTCTCACGGCTCACACTAATTTGCCCTGTTTAGTAAATCTGGCCCTAATCTGGCTGGTCCTGCATTGAGATGTCACTCACGTCCTTCTTTCTATGTTGTCCTTTGACCTCTGTGACTCTTGAAAGTTGTGTTTGGCTTTTCTCTATAAATTCTGTTTGATCTGCCCCACGGTACACTGTAAAAAATAATTCTGTGGCTTAGTAAATATTACAGAAATTTTTAACTTTATTAACTTAATAAAATCTCTGTATATCGTTTACTTGATTGTTTGAGTTAAACATACCAAAATAATTGAGTAAAAATCCAACAGTTAATTTTATCTAAAATTTACAGATATATTTAAGTTTTTTTCAATAAAATAATTTAGTATTTAACAAACCAATTATTTCTTTATAATATACTTAATATATATGTGAAATTTCTATCAAAATATTTGAGAATGTTTAATTAAACTGATCTGTTTCAAGAAACAAAAAAATTACTTAATTCAAATCAATATTATTAATATATTTAACACGCTCTTAAAATTGAGTAAGTTTACTCAATTAAAACAATGCCCCCCCCTCCCCCACCCTCTGACGTGACGAAAACTCGACGGTTGGAGTGAGCGTGGCTGTTTGAACTCTTTCCAGTCTCCAGAACAACAGCTCTCTTCTCAGCGTCGCAGATTTGGTGCATTTTCACTGTGAAATTCAGGTTGGTGTATGTTTTATTTTATCTATAAAATCATTACTGTGCTTTAAATCATATTTAATGCAAAACAACATACAGAGGCGTAATTCGACACCTAAACGAGACGAGAGCCGCGTTTGTCTTTTTGCGTGATTGAAACGCTTTGCATAAACACATGACTTTCATAATGATAATGAATATAATTATTATCATTTGGATGATAAAATGTCCTCAGAACTATCACTTTTTGTTTATTGGCAGGTTATGTCAGTCGCTCGCAGTATATTTCGGCTGTGCCTCAGACAGTGACTGTGAGTGAAACGCAGGACGGCGGTATGAAGTTCAAAGTTCACCCGCAGAGGCGAGTCTGTCTCCGGCATGAGGACCAGCGCAGATTCGGTAGATATTGGATAACAGAGTGGTTGATTACACTTGAATTAGGCTACCTGAATGTTTAAATATTTCATTTTTACTTGTTAAATAAGTTTAAATGCAGGCAATATTGTATACATGAAAAAACAGTCTAAAATGTGCTATATTGCTGTACTCATTGAAAATAAAGGCCAATGTAATGTATACTGGTGGTTGTCTGGAGTACTATTTTACAAAGGTTTAGAGAAAATAAAAAAAGTTAATATTACTCATTAATAAAAACAGTTAATATTACTCATAAATATTGTTTTTTTAATGTTTAAATGTTAAATTATTTCTACTCAATTGTATTTGTTAATGTACCAGATGCAGTTACACAGATTTACTTAATTTTTTTACTTGCATTTACTCAATTCATACAGTATATTTCATTGATTTCACAGCTTTAAAATTTACTAAATTTTTTTGAGTGTAAAAATGTTTCACCAATAAAATTGAGTAAATAATAGTTAAACTTTTTACAGTGTACATATTTATAAAGGTCAGATTAATATCATCAGCCCTGAATGGCATTCCATCCATATCTTTCCTTCACCCACACAACCTTTTTAAGCTGTGTAACCTCAATATCCCCTTTTCCTAGTGGGACTAGAAAACCTGTGGTCCTCAATTTCAGCTGTCATGACAATGGGGGCTAAGAAATCCCATAGCTCAGCAGGAAGGGCCACTTCGTATCGCTGTTCTTGTCACTGTGTAAAGAGATTGGCGGTTGTCAAAAGTTGGCGGCTGTCACTAAAGACAGCTTGAAGTCGGCATGAAACGGAAGTTACAATAGTCTTTTCTTCCCTATTGTGACGTGTATCCGAGTGAAACCGCTTCTCGAACAAGAAAAACTGCAGGATGGGACTTGATTTTGTCCATGGGGAATTGATTGGATGGTTGTGGTTTGCTATTGTTATGATGTCATGTAAGTGACAGGTTGACCCGCCCTCACGCCAGTAAACACATCATCAGAAAAGAGAAGAGATGTTGCTGCCAGAGGGAAGGGAAGTTATTTTTATTAAAGATTATGAGGGCACATGAATTGAAAAAAAAAATACTGATTGCATGGATAAATCATATATAATAAATGCTGCAATAAACAAGAATAAAAACAAAGAATGAAAAAAACAAGACTTGTCAATTATGATGTCATGTGACAAATTAATTACATTAAACTTGTTGTATGATGCAAAAGAAAGCGCAAACTCGATAATATAAGTTCACAGGGCATTGAAAGTGGCTTTTTTTATTTACCAGCAGAGGGTGCCAGGACATTTTTCACCTGAAGGAACAATGAAGGTCCCCTATAGATGAGTCTGTTGATTATTCATATAACTGTTGATAAAGTAAAAGGAATAAAATGCAATACAAAAATGACTATTACATCAAGACAATTAGAGCAAAGAAAAAAAGAATAGCATAAAAAGGATCAATGTTGTTTGTAAATGTACATTCATTTCACATTAGTGCTCCACACAAAGTCATTCACCTAGAAAAATGGTGTCTTGTGTCTTTCAGATTATTCTGTAGAAAGGCAAAACATCTTATAAAGGTGAGAAAATAAACCTTATGTCTGGATTTAAGATTTTTGCATAATCTTTCACTGAAAGAGCAGCTCAGCAGGAAATTAAAGAGGAAAAGAAGGATAAATTTAGGGGGCCAGGATTAGGCTGGTGCTAAAATAACAGACTCAAATCTCTCCTCAACAGGACAGTTCAATTTACAACAGAAAATTGGTGCGCTTTTCGACATTAAATAAGAGATGAGTTGTGGCCTCATTTTAAAAGTGCCTTTTTGAAGTTACGTTTTTGACTGGAAAAAATTCAAAGAAATCAAAAGTACGTTTGAAACATCACTTATGTCAGTGGCACAGAAAAAGCTGTTTAATTCTAGAGCTGGTTACACGTCAATATCATTCATGTTATTTCAGTTACCGGACACTATTCGTTTGGGAATAAATAAAAAAAGTATTCCTGGTTCAATATAAGATCAATCGACAGCATTTGTAGAATGATATTGATCACCACAAAAGTCATTTGGAAGAAAAAAGAAGAAATCACCTTAAGATCGCTGCACAGCTCCCAGTCTCCTTCATCCCCGCTGGTTCTGCACAGCTCCCAGTCTCTTTTGTCACCGCTGGTTCTGCACAGCTCCCAGTCTCCTTCATCCCAGCTGGTTCTGCACAGCTCCCAGTCTCCTTCATCACCACTGGTTCTGCACAGCTCCCAGTCTCCTTCATCACCACTGGTTCTGCCCAGCTCCCAGTCTCCTTCATTCCCGCTGGTTCTGCACAGCTCCCAGTCTCTTTTGTCACCGCTGGTTTTGCCCAGCCCCAAGTCTTTAGATGATTTATGACAGCTGTTCGGTCCACTCGTTTGCATTTCAGCATCTGGAGAGTCTTCTCTTGAGCAAGATTTGTGTCTTCAAGATCTGGAGTGTTTCAGTCTGTCTGTGACCTGCTGGGGTCAAAAAGCACAAGGGTTAAAGCTCATTCACGTGTATCATTGATCCCAGTCGAGAGTCATTTGTTCAACATCATAAGAATAGATAAAAATCTTTCTCTCTAAATCTAGGAGACCAAAAGAAAAACACAATAAAAACAAACAAAGAACATGGAAATTGTTGAATGTGATGGAACTGATAAAGGTAGAGCAAAGGAAAATAAAGTGTAAGTTGAAGTTATGTATGCTTCTAATCAACAAAATACCAACCTTTCCATCGGGGGTGCACCGATGAGCCTAACATGCTGCCTACTGAGGCATCTCACTATGTTTGGAACCAAGCGTTAAATGTCTTAGGTAGATAATTGTGGGAGATAATTGTTAGGTAGAACATAGTGTGATAAGCTATGTTTTAAAATGCATACAAAATCTTTGCCTTATCATTTGCTTTCTGGTCGTGCATGAACGTCACACAAACAAAACAGTGGATGGGCTTTGATTCCGAAGAAAATGAATTATGCGCTGTCAGGCAAGCTCCGGGTATCTCACTGCTTTTCTCTTTGTTTCACACACACGCACAAATGACACGTCATCTTAACGTTGACAGAATCATTTCTGGGCTGCTGTTACTTGGATGCTTATGAAAGCTCTCATTTAGAGCATCACACTGTGTGCAGGACTTATCTGAGAATGGACATGAGAATGGACATATTTTTCCATCAAAAGATATACAACAACTGCTATTTAAACACGCACATAACGAGACAGCATGCTATTTCAGACCTGGAGACTATCTGTAATTAATGTCAGATTCATTAAAACACGAAGAGCTTCATGTTTGTGTCAATATTGGGGATCAAGTGTCACACAGTCTCTATGACACACACACACACACAAATGACTGTGGAAAACAACAGGTAAAGAATCAGTCACATGTCAAACCACATGACAGAATAGATAGAGTGCTGTCTGCAACTGTCTGTCTGTGAAATGAGATGCCTGAGGATCGAGGCGACAGAAAGTGAAGGGGAAAGATGAGTTGAGACAGGAAGGGAACATAAAGGGGTGAAAGCCAGATGAGATAAGAAGCAGCGAGTGAAGTGAAGTGACGAGACGAAGTGACAAGAAATAAAGTAAAGAAGAAAGAGTTGAGAAAAGACAAAAAACACTCAAGAGACAAGGCAATAAAAGTAAAGAGTAAATGAGATGATAAGAAGAGATGAGATGTAAAGCAAAGAGAAGAGACAAAAATACATTAGATTAGGTGAAATATTAAATAAATAATGAAAAGAAGAGGTGAAACTGAAAGCTAAGTATATAAAAGAAGTTTGTTTGAACAAAACGAAACAAAACAAATACATTAAGTGCTAAGACAAAAAAAAAAGAGAAAAATTGAGAAGATAATCAAAGAGAACAGAAAAAATAGCCAAAAGACAAGACGAGAAGAAAAAATAAATCATGAGAAAATGATGTGATAAGAAGTATATAAAAAAAAAAAAATTATAAAAAAAAAAAAAAAAAAATAATAAAACCAAATAACTAAATGGCACACATATTAGATAAATTTCCTCATTGATGTCATATCTCTCTGCCGTTCTACAAACATTCCCTGCTGAACGGCTCCTAAACAGCAGCCCACATTCACAAGTGCTCTTCATTATCACGATATGTAAATAAACACAATGTGCTTATTGATCGACATATAAGCCCGGGGTCTCAAGGAGAATAAACTGGGAATTTACTACTGGCTGCAAAAGAATTTATATACTGTCTGGAAATGATTACTTTGCTTCTGAAACCAACGTGACAGATCTGTCCTTAATAAAACTCTTAACATGAAGCATTTCGAGTCAGACATGTATATATTCAGGTATAATGGAGGGAGCTGCTATTAGCAATGTTTTTACGCATATTTCAAACAGCGGGATGAGTGTTTTTTCCTTTCATATTAAAGAGAAAAGGGTGTTTTCTCAAAGGTACAAAGTTAAGCATCCTGGTTAACTACTACAGAAATATTTTATTAGTGCGTAGGTTCATTTGTCATAATGATCAAAGTGCTCTAGACCCCAGACATCTGTCATTGTCACTTTAATTGCGATAACAGAGATGGCATTTGCGGTGAGAAGCAGCATCAGTAACAACATGATTCTTCCTGACATAAAGACTTCATTAATCAAAAACCATCCCATCTAGGTAGTAGTCTAATATTTTAGGAATGCAAAAACAATAAAACTTCCTTCTCATCTCTTGCTTGTCATCTTTCTCCCTACATCCATATTCCTAAAAAGGCACCGTCGAAGTGAGTGAGGTCTGTTTTGAGTCACAGACCACCCTGTGATGATCCCAGAGCTATTCCGTGATCTGCAATCATAACATAAAGAACATAAAGCAGAAACTATAAAAACAACTACCTTTAGGGTTTCTGTGAAGGGTGAGGAACATCTGATTATATCAAGAATACACTCCTAAAAATGATGATCACAGAACCAGACTGTCAGGCTGCAGGGTAGATGAAGTAGGAGGCAAACTCGCAGATGAAGTAATCCAAGGTTTTAATTCACAATCTCACAAAAACAAGGAACAGGGAGCATGTGCTCAGGCAAAGATCGCCTAACATAAAACATTGACCGACCAGTGAGTACTGAAAGACAGGAACTTAAATACACAGATGACAACGAGTGAAGACAGGTGACGGTGATGAAGAACAATGGCTAATAACTAAACAGGTGACAGAGATGATGATGACCAGGTGCAGGTGATGATGACTGGGAATTCTGGGAAGTGTAGTGCAGACAGGACGATGACAGACGGTGAATGTGACATTACTCCCCCCTCCCGGTAGGCGCGACCTCGCGCCGTAGAAAGACCAAGGGGGTGGGAGGGTGGGCGCCCTGGAGGCTGACGGGGAAGACAAGGCAAGGGAGACAAGGCAGGAAGCCTCCAGGGCGGAGCAGACTGTGGGTGTGGTCAAGACGGAGACAACCCCTTGGGCGGCCATGGCGGTGCGGACCCTTCGGGCGGCCATGGCGGTGAAGCCCCTTCGGGAGGCCATGGCGGAGAAGCCCCTTCGGGCGGCCATGGCGGTGAAGCCCCTTCGGGCGGCCATGGCGGTGAAGCCCCTTCGGGCGGCCATGGCGGTGAAGCCCCTTCGGGTGGCCATGGCGGAGAAGCCCCTTCGGGCGGCCATGGCGGTGCGGACCCTTCGGGTGGCCATGGCGGAGAAGCCCCTTCGGGCGGCCATGGCGGAGAAGCCCCTTCGGGTGGCCATGGCGGAGAAGCCCCTTCGGGCGGCCATGGCGGTGAAGCCCCTTCGGGCGGCCATGGCGGTGAAGCCCCTTCGGGTGGCCATGGCGGAGAAGCCCCTTCGGGCGGCCATGGCGGTGCGGACCCTTCGGGTGGCCATGGCGGAGACGACCCCTCAGGTGGCCATGGCGAAGACAACCCTTCGGGTGGCCACGGCGGTGAAGACCCCTCGGGTGGCCACGGCGGAGAAGACCCTTCGGGTGGCCACGGCGGAGAAGACCCTTCAGGTGGCCATGGCGGAGAAGACCCCTCGGGTGGCCACGGCGGAGAAGACCCTTCGGGTGGCCATGGCGGAGAAGACCCTTCGGGAGGCCATGGCGGAGAAGACCCTTCGGGTGGCCATGGTGGTGAAGACCCTTCAGGTGGCCACGGCGGTGAAGACCCTTCAGGTGGCCATGGTGGTGAAGACCCTTCAGGTGGCCATGGTGGTGAGGACCCCTCAGGTGGCCATGGCCCCTCGAGTGGCCAGGACGGAGCCCTATGGCCCCCCCCCAAAAAATACTTGGGAAAAGTCCCGGGTACCAGAGAGGGCTCGGTGCAGGGCAGCGACGAGGGCTCGGTGCTGGGCAGATCCAGCGACGAGGGCTCGGTGCTGGGCAGATCCAGCGACGAGGGCTCGGTGCTGGGCAGATCCAGTGACGAGGGCTCGGTGCTGGGCAGATCCAGCGACGAGGGCTTTGTGCTGGGCAGATCCAGCGGTGAGGGCTTTGTGCTGGGCAGGACCAGCGGTGAAGGCTTTGTGCTGGGCTGGACCAGCGGTGAAGGCTTTGTGCTGGGCAGGACCAGCGGTGAAGGCTTTGTGCTGGGCAGGACCAGCGGTGAAGGCTTTGTGCTGGGCAGGACCAGCGGTGAAGGCTTTGTGCTGGGCAGGACCAGCGGTGAAGGCTTTGTGCTGGGCAGGACCAGCGGTGAAGGCTTTGTGCTGGGCGGAACCAGCGGCGAAGAGGGCTCTGAGCTGGGCGGAACCAGCGGCGAAGAGGGCTCTGAGCTGGGCGGAACCAGCGGCGAAGAGGGCTCTGAGCTGGGCGGAACCAGCGGCGAAGAGGGCTCTGAGCTGGGCGGAACCAGCGGCGAAGAGGGCTCTGAGCTGGGCGGAACCAGCGGCGAAGAGGGCTTTGTGCTGGGCGGAACCAGCGGCGAAGAGGGCTCTGAGCTGGGCGGAACCAGCGGCGAAGAGGGCTCTGAGCTGGGCGGGACCAGCGGCGAAGAGGGCTCTGAGCTGGGCGGGACCAGTGGCGAAGAGGGCTCTGAGCTGGGCGGGACCAGCGGCGAAGAGTGCTTTGAGCTGGACGGAACCAGCGGCGAAGGGAGCTTCAAGCTCGGCGGAATAAAAGAAAACAAAATCTCTGCGGGCATGACGCTGTCAGTCTTTAGCTCGGCGGGCATGAAGCTCA
The DNA here is from genome assembly GCF_964197995.2 of Scardinius erythrophthalmus. Lineage (NCBI taxonomy): Eukaryota > Metazoa > Chordata > Actinopteri > Cypriniformes > Leuciscidae > Scardinius > Scardinius erythrophthalmus. Next base: position 6,395,032 of record NC_138224.1, on the reverse strand, counting down.
CTGTCTCAGGCGCGGCGGGCATGACGCTCACTGTCTCAGGCGCGGCGGGCATGACGCATACTGCCTTGGCTTCGGCAGATCTGGCGTGAAGTGCAGGCTCAGCTGGACTGGCGTGACGTGCTGGCTCGGCTGGACTGGCGTGAAGTGCAGGCTCGGCTGGACTGGCGTGAAGTGCAGGCTCGGCTGGACTGGCGTGAAGTGCAGGCTCGGCTGGACTGGCGTGAAGTGCAGGCTCGGCTGGACTGGCGTGAAGTGCAGGCTCGGCTGGTCCGGCGTGTTCAATGGCTTTTCTGACTGACATGAAGGCTGGGTCGAACATCTTCAAAGCCAGGTCTGCACTGTTCGACACCAGCTTACGAGCCCGGGGCCAGAAGATCCCCGCAATCAATCTCCCCATCTTTTCTTCTTTTAGGGTCGGTCAATCTGTCAGGCTGCAGGGTAGATGAAGTAGGAGGCAAACTCGCAGATGAAGTAATCCAAGGTTTTAATTCACAATCTCACAAAAACAAGGAACAGGGAGCATGTGCTCAGGCAAAGATCGCCTAACATAAAACATTGACCGACCAGTGAGTACTGAAAGACAGGAACTTAAATACACAGATGACAACGAGTGAAGACAGGTGACGGTGATGAAGAACAATGGCTAATAACTAAACAGGTGACAGAGATGATGATGACCAGGTGCAGGTGATGATGACTGGGAATTCTGGGAAGTGTAGTGCAGACAGGACGATGACAGACGGTGAATGTGACACAGACTTTGTGCCTTGATGCAACAGGAGAATCATTCATAAAAGAAAATACATCTAATTAATCGATTTACCCTCAAAATTGCACAATATAGTAATGGAATGTTCCATGCAAAACATAACCTAGCCTGACACAGCCTAACCTGACATGACCTAACGTGACATAACATAGCATAACAAATTATAACTAGGGCTGTCAAAAGATTAATCGCGATTAATCGCATCCAAAATAAAAGTTTGTGTTTACATAATATATGTGTGTGTACTGTGTATAATTATTTTGTATATATAAATACACACACATGCATGTATATATTTAAGAAATATTTGCATACATATACTGTATATATTTACATTTAATTTATATTATATATAAATATAATTTTTTATATAACAATTACACATTTTTCTTAAATATATACAAGCATGTGTGTGTGTTTATATATACAAATTTAATTATACACAGTACACACACATATATTATTTAAACACAAACTTTTATTTTGGATGCGATTAATCGCGATTAATCTTTTGACAGCCCTAATTATAACATAACATAACATAACATAACATAACATAACATAACATAACATAACATAACATAACATAACATAACATAACATGACATGACATAACATAGCATAATTATAACATAACATATAACATGACATAACATAACATAACATGTAACATGTAACATGTAACATGTAACATAGCATAACATAACATAACATAACATAACATAACATAACATAACAAAATATAACATAACATAACATATAACAACATAACATACATAACATACATAAGTAACAACAAAATATAACATAACATAACAACATAACATGACATAACATAACATAACAAAATATAACATAACACATAACAACATAACATAACATATAACATAACATGACATAACATAACATAACATAACATAACATAACGTAACGTAACACAACACAACATATAACAAAACATATAACATAACATGACATTACATAACAAAATATAACATAACATATAACAACATGACATGACATGACATGACATGACATGACATGACATTACATACAACATAGCCTAACATGACCTACTGTAACATAACGCAACGCAACGTAACGTAACAACATATAACATAACATATAACATAACATATAACATAACATGACATAACATAACATAACAAAATATAACATAACATATAACATAACATAACATAACATAACATAACATAACATAACATAACATAACATAACATAACATAACATATAACATATAACATAACATAAAACAAAACAAATGACAGAAAAGGTTTTGCAGCACATTTTGCAACAGTTCACAACAGTGTTTTGTGGAACTCAGATCAATATGTGTGACCAGCTCCATGTTGTGATGTGGAGATGTGCTTGAGAGTCTGGTCACAGCACTGCTGTTCCTGTCGTGTCAGATTCTGTAGGATGCAATAATGAGTGAGCAGCTTCAGGCTAAAGGACACTGAGGGAGCTTCACCAGCAGAGCCAGGTCTCACAAGAAAAACAAGGAGCCGGGTCTAACTAAACAAACTATCCTCTACAATCCTCTACAATCATAAGGACCCCAATATTTATGTTTTTATGTGTAGACTATTGGCATTATTTTAAACAGGCTTTGGGCTTATTTTTTTACTTATATATAGTATATACTCAAAACAAAAACAAATATGATATAATATTAATAATAATGTAAATAAATACATATTTTTATTATAACAAAGTTGAAAATATTAAAACTAATCTGTAAATTATATGCACATATATTTAGATAATAACAAGCAGACATGACAATACTGACCTTTACACACAAAAATAAATGTCAACTCACCGAAGCTTTAAAAAAAATCTTACAAAGATTAAAAACAGTCACAAGCTTTGAAAAATAAGGTCAATATCACTAATTCATACCCACAATGCATTTCAAGGTGGTTTAGAGAGAGCAGTAAAGAGAAAACAAGAAAGAAGGTGGTAATCCGGGCTAAGAGCTGAATCATAAGGTCTCTGAACGTAAAGCCTGTGCAATAAAATGGGGATCAGATTAGAGAGCAGAATCAGGGGTAAAGCTTTGAGGAAAGCTGGCCACACGAAACCCCAGCAATCCTTTTAAACAACCATTAACAGAATATTACAGAGTCTTCCCTACAATATCTAGCTCCAATACTATTCTCACTGGACGCATTAGAGCATCATCCATTTATACAGAACATAAACTGACATACAGACCCAGAGGAGAGTTTTTGTAAATGTAAATAATCCTAAATTATCCTAAACTGTGTCATGGGATCAATTGTTTTCATATAAACCAGAGACAGCATATTATAAACAAACTTCAACATATCTCCTGTTTCGCAGTGCTGCTGAATCTCATTGTTTATGGAAATACACATATTAATGAACACCAATTATTGCCATCTACGGTGGTCTCTATATGTATGTCTGAGTGTGTGTGTAAAAGCAAGAGGAAAGCTTTTTACAGTAAAATTATGCATTTATTACTGAACTTGACATTTCATGAAAATGACATGATATTTTGGTGGCTCGTTCTGTTTGGGTCAATTAAAGAATGAATGACTTTTTTTAAATAAAGCTGAACATTTACCATGTTAAACATTAATGTATTAAATAAAAAAATTAACATTTAAATCATATGAGAATATCACTGTGAAGACTTTAGGAGGCGAAGCCTAAAAAAACACTATGATATTATTGTCTTTCATACATTATTTAGGTCTTATCTTGCACTTTATCTCACAATTACCAATTTTATATGCTGTGGTGGATATGGGCTTTCATGTTGTCATAAACTCTGGAGGAAAAGGAAAAGGGACTGTGTTTGTTTCATTATTCAATTGTCAAATTCAATATCCTGCATGTCATCACATGGACTAGAACACCAGACTCATATGAAGACCTCTCACACAGCTTATTTACACTACACATTCTTACTTACTATCCTTACTATCAAAATAAAAACATCCAAACCCGTCTGAGTGTATTTGGCTCAGCTATACATTCTGCAGTCCAAATGTCAGTCAAATCTGAAATCACCTACATAGAAGGGAGTCCCCAAGAGGAATAAACACACTAAACAATGTCTTAATGAAAATCTAACATAGTTTAGGGGATAGAGAATATCATTAGCTCAGTATAAAAAGTCCCCAATATGATAGAAACACAAAAGTGTTTATGAACTGAATACAGAGACAAATCTGATGGATTAAAGGGATAGTTCACTTTGAAATTAAATTTTGGTATGTTTTAGCTTACCTCAAGGGCATCCAAGATGAAGAAGTGTCTTTGTTTCCGCAGTAGTTTCAATTTTGATAGTTTTAGGTCAAACCGTTCTAGTCTCTCAGTCATTTGATGCAGGTCTATGGTCACTGTCTCAAAGAGCATGCACAGAGTCCAAATTAAAACAATTCTCCATCGTCCAAATTAAACAATTCCCCATCGTAAGTACACATTGATGGCCTAAGACACGAACAGTATTTATATCGTTTTGACCTCTTATACACAGCCACGTCCAAGTGATCTGAGGGCGCGCGCGCATCCTGGTGTGTGACGTGTACGCAGACTGGTGTATAGACACTAGATGTCGCCTTGTCTACGGCAGTTCATTGGAACGAATGTCTTTAAGGCGACATCTACACAGCAAATTCTGGTCTTTGGAATAAACTCCATGCGAGTTAAAATCAACTCAATTTGAGTGTACATGCGTGACCATCAAATAGACTTCAACGCAGAGTTAAAATAACTCCGCTCTTGGTGTTGAATTTTTAACACTTTTTCAGATTTAAAATATAACTCTTTCTGGAGTTAAAATACAAATCATACAGAGAGTAATTGTAACTCTAAAATTTAGTTATTTATAATATGAACTCCTTAACAGTGTCAAAAATCAACGCTTAAAAAATATTGCATTTAACACTTCTTAGAGTTAACATATATTTAACATAATATAATGTTTTATGTGAAAATGATATACTGAACGCCATACTCTCAACTCAGTGCTTTTATTTGATCAAATTCATACATTGGTTTAAAAATTCCATGTATGGACACAATTTAAAATAAAATACTGTAAAAATCTAACAGCAAAACATTTACATTTATGCAGCTAACAGAGTGCCAACTAAAAAAATTAAATTGTATAAAACAATGTCAACAACACATCACTTCATTATATAAAATCAAGACTGCAGGATTATATAGAAAAACATGTAGTGCAGTAGGATTGTGTAACCTGAGATAGACACTTATACATCAGATGAAGTAACAATGAACAACTTCACAGTGAACTCATTTAAATGGGACTTGAACAGCTTGTCAAAAGCACCCAAGGATGTACATGACTGACAAGGCAAGAGTTTTTTGTCCAAGACAATGTAAAAGGTGAAAACCTGTGCTTTCGAAGTCCCTGAGGCAAGAAGGTATAGCTGAGGGTTTCCTTCAGTGGTCAGGATATGATCATCAAGGCTTTGGAATGACTTGAAACACAACATAAATGTCTCTTTATAAACAATTTGTTTAAAAATAGGCATTAACTACAATATTTGGAGTAGGATAGTGTTGTCTTAACAAACCTTGTGAAATTTCACCAGATTCCACCAGTTGTGGAGTGAGAAGATGCAGCAGGACAAGTAAAGAAGCCATGTCGCTGTCCCATTCTGGAGACAGAAAAAAACGTAGTTGTTTCAAAGTATGTTTAGGGCATCTCTAAGTTAGCCCTGTGAATTGTGTATCATAATATATCAAAATGATGAAATATTATTGGGGTAGTTTTATTAGTAGTTTTTTATTGTGTGCTGGAGAGCAAACTGGATACTGTACATGCCCAAAGCCAAGGGGACTTACTCTTACTATGTTCTTACATGCATCATGATTTTTTTTAATGTAAAATTTATGAAAAGCATTCACAAAGCATGAATTCATGAGCTTTCATAATAAATTACATTAAGAAATAACTGTGTATTAAGTGTTTTTAGCAGACTTTTTGGGAAATAATCAATAAAAACTTTTTAACCAGAAGATTGATTGGCTCAAGTAACAACATTACTATTTTGATGATGACTGTACCTGGATCATCAGTAGTGTCAGATACTTCATTCAGTGCAGCTTTCAAAAGCTGTTTTAGGAGAGCAGTCTCTTTAAGGTTCCTCCTGGCCTCCTGGATGACTTTCTTTAAAACTGGTGTTCCATTTTTCCAGGAAACTTAAAGCAACCTCTGCTCCAAACATCAGTAAGAAGTCTTGCAAAATCTAATTAAAAAAGGAAAGACAACCATTCAGACATCTAATGTAATGTAATATTTTTGATACAATTTTCATAATCACAGTCATCCCTGCTGGCTTTGACGAGAGAATTTGCTTTACATTCACGTTGCACTATTATCAACATCGTGAACTGACATTAAAGAGAAAACATGTAATTTTTGTTAACTGTTATGTTAGTGTGATTGAAAATGCAAAAAAAAAATAAAATAAAAAAATGTTTAAGCTGAAAACTACGCACTTTTTTAACTATTCACTAGTCTAAAACGTTTATCATTACAATTCAAACCCGTTGCAGGCCAAACGTTACACTTTCACGGCTCAAATATATTATTATCCAGGGTAGACACTGCAGTTAGGACGTCTGTAAAACAGGCATAAAGTTCCATGGCTGTATAAAGTGTATTACCTCGTCGGCATTAACGTATGGAAGCTCAACAGAAGAAGGTTTCTTGAGTTGAGTCACCATTTGACGGCAAAAAAAAACTAATTTTCAGAAACACGGTGTGAAAGACGGTTAGCCTATCTAATGTTAGTTCGTTTAATCGAGGGGAAAAAAACTCACAAAACAGGCTAACAGCCACTCAATTCAAACACCACGTTCGCCACGGTCATTGACGTTAGTACACACACATATAATGCAACAGCTACGACAAAACGTGTTTCTGTCAGAAAATATCGAACATTTTGAATATATATATATATATATATATTGTAATAAAAACGTTTTTACATACCTCAAGGCGGATCCATTAGGCCTTTAGTGCTGCACCAGGGTCGTGACTCGATCGTGTGGCGCACTTCTTAATATTTAACTCCAGATGTAGTGTTAAAACACGCTTCTGAACACCATTGAATAAACTCCAAAATACAACACAAACAGGGAGTATCCCATAACACAAACTGTAGTCAGAGTTAAAAAATAAACTCACAAATCTAACTCTTTCGCACTTTTTTGCCTAACTCTGGATTTTTCAACTCCATAAATTTGCTGTGTAGTGTATATATATCTATAATGCTCCCTCAGATCAGATCACTTGGACGTGGCTGTGTATAAGAGGTCAAAACGATATAAATACTGTTCGTTTTCTCACACAAACCGCTCGTTTCTTTCCTTGCTGAATAAAAGTATACTTTTTTTTTTTTAATCATAGCGACCCCAGACGTATAATTGATAGTATAAATACTGTTCAAGAGAAATTTGGCTATTCTTGGTCATTGTTTTTAATACAAATATTAAGCCATGTTAACCTTTTCATGTATCAACCAAGTATTGCCGGATGTCCGTACATGTAGCTTTGGTATGAACCTGTTTGAAGTACTCTACTTGTGTTATCACAAATTATGACATAAAGCCCATATTCAAGCCACGTCTATAACATTCATAAGCATGCATGTGTTTTTTCTTCCCAGCAAGTATGAGAAAAAAAAATCATGCATTCTTGAAATCATTCCCAATCATAAATCTCATTGACTTTTTTGCTTCATGATTGCTTTATATGCTACACACACACATTCCACCACCACTCAAATTACAAACTTACACGCACACACTTAGGTATGTGTGCATGTGCATTGATTTATTGCATTAGAGTCACATTTCATAAAAGTTATAGCTGCAAGTCCATGCTCATGTTGTTTTTTAATTTAAATAATTCTCAGTAAAATATACACCGTCCAATTCCAGAAACAATTATGTAGTCCTCTATTATAGTCCCCTTATCAGGACTGACATAATTAAACAACAAATAATGAATAACACGCCTTCAATTTAAATTATAACTCAAAAATCAAATTTTGACATGTTCCACTCATATGCACATATGAACACCCATAGGTCCATAGATTTTTGAGTCTTTCAGAGGCACTTAAATATCAATGGACTGATAAGCTGTGGGCAAATACATTATGAGCTGCAAATTTCATACTGATTTGAATCACCATTTTATTCTATTGTGAACACCAACAACATGCAAAGAGATCAGGACGTTACAGCCTCTGCTGTAACTCCCTACTGAGTAGATGATGAATGTGAGACATTGCGCTCCCCAGGCATCTGACTCATTCTTCAAAGCCTAAATTACACCCAAATGGTATACACACATCGAAACATTTATCATTCTCCCATCTGTCCATCTATCGTTTTCATTTCATCTCTCTCCTTTTGCTTCTGTCCCACATTTATACGTCAACTTCCCTCACAGCGTTTCCCACATCAACAGCTCGGTGATGCCTTAACCCCTGAGCTGGGAATGCCAGAATGTGGGAGAGTACAGCAGGATCACTGACCCCTATCTTTGCACATGAGGATTGGCCTTGATGGCCAGGCATTCACTGTGACTGTGATTGGACATAGCCCTGGAACAATATTATGGCCCTGGACAATTATGCTATTTTAAAGGTTGAAATTTTGATTCGGAGTTCTCCTACAATAGGTTTAAATGCATCAAAGGTAAAAAAAAAAAAACATTTTAATTTTCTCATAATATACATTGCAGCATCACCTTAATTGTCTTAGTGTCTGAAACGGATCAATCAAGGATTCGGCCTCTCTAAACCCCCCCTATCCTAGAGCCTACTCTGCTCTGATTGGTCAGATGGTCCAGTCTGTTGTGATTGGTCTAGTCTGCTGTGATTGGTCAGACGGCCCAGTCTGTTGTGATTGGTCTACTCTGCTCTGATTGGTCAGACGGCCCAGTCTGTTGTGATGGGTCTACTCTGCTCTGATTGGTCAGATGGTCCAGTCTGTTGTGATTGGTCTCCTCTGCTCTGATTGGTCAGACGGCCCAGTCTGTTGTGATTGGTCTACTCCGCTCTGATTGGTCAGACGCCCCAGTCTGTTGTGATTGGTCTACTCTGCTGTGATTGGTCAGACGGCCCAGTCTGTTGTGATTGGTCTACTCTGCTGTGATTGGTCAGAAGGCCCAGTCTGTTGTGATTGGTCTACTCTGCTCTGATTGGTCAAACGGCCCAGTCTGTTGTGATTGGTCTACTCTGCTGTGATTGTTCAGACGGCCCAGTCTGTTGTGATTGGTCTACTCTGCTCTGATTGGTCAGATGGCCCAGTGTGTTGTGATTGGTCTACTCTGCTCTGATTGGTCAGACGGCCCAGTCTGTTGTGATTGGTCTACTCTGCTGTGATTGGTCAAACGGCCCAGTCTGTTGTGATTGGTCTACTCTGCTGTGATTGTTCAGATGGCCCAGTCTGTTGTGATTGGTCTACTCTGCTCTGATTGGTCAGATGGCCCAGTGTGTTGTGATTGGTCTACTCTGCTCTGATTGGTCAGATGGCCCAGTGTGTTGTGATTGGTCTACTCCACTCTGATTGGTCAGACGGCCCAGTCTGTTGTGATTGGTCTACTCTGCTGTGATTGGTCAGAAGGCCCAGTCTGTTGTGATTGGTCTACTCTGCTCTGATTGGTCAGACGGCCCAGTCTGTTGTGATTGGTCTACTCTGCTGTGATTGTTCAGACAGCCCAGTCTGTTGTGATTGGTCTACTCTGCTCTGATTGGTCAGATGGCCCAGTCTGTTGTGATTGGTCTACTCTGCTCTGATTGGTCAGACAGCCCAGTATGTCGGAAAATGAAACTCCCATTACCATATCTGAATTTCAGGCTTCCTCAGCGTTGATAAACAGGGATGTGAACAGTAAAGATGGCGTCGGTTTTACCGTATCAATTCAAGTCCTCGTCTTTTGGAAGTGGAGCAAAGTGGATTTGCTTTCGCAGCAGAGAACAGCGTCTTCTTGACATGTCGAAAACATGAACCAAACTCTTCCTGTCTCAGCTACAACTGCAGTGTTTGAGGGCGGGTCAAAGCAGACGTTCGCCGGCAGCCAATGGCATTATGCAATTTTGTTGCAATATTACACACATGAAAGGTAATATCTGAAAAAGCATAATAGGGGCACTTTAACAAATCAGATTTTACAGTTGAGTTGGGGCTTGATCAACATTCTCACCCCTATCCTTTTAGGGGTTGTTAATGAAAAAAGGTTAGGATCAAAGCCCTCAAATTGGCTTTTAAAATTGGGTACACCATGTTTTGGGGTAAACACGGTTGTGCTCTAGGGCATGTTGGAGCAGACTGCTTTTATTTACAATTATTGTTTCCTTCTTGTCTGGTGCATTAACTTAATTAAGCTGTTTGTGTATCCCAATTATTTATTTAACCAGGACAAAATAATTAAGAATGTCTTTTACAGGAGTGTCCTGGCCAAAAATAACAGGGAGTTCATAATACACTGGTGCGAATATACACACTCCCAACCTTAAGGTTAGAAAAACACTAAAGAATTAAGATGCATTGCTGTCTTTGGACAACAATTAAATGTGTCTGACTATGATTTAAAAGACAGCACTTTAGTGTAAGCATGGGGGTTTCAAGTAGCCTAAAGTTTGATTTAGAGGTGATATGCGTTTGTTTTTAGTCTTTCAGGCTGTCTGGAGCTGAATATCAATCATCTAAGAATGAGAAGTCATTTCTTCACTGAAAGCAAAAACAACGCAAGACAAGGCAATCACAGCCACTCAGAACACATCTTTCCTTATTCATATATGGAGTGGAGATTTGGACCAATTATGTAGCTGCACATTTGCATACGACTGAATTCTTCTGAATTCTCCATAACTCATGTCACCTCAAAGTGCCAATGTATTGAAAATTATAAACTCACTGAATAGTGTTATCAATGTTAAAGCCGGGATAGTTCAGCAAACAAATGAAATTTCGACATAATTTACTCTCCCTCCTGTCGTCAAAATTTATGACTTTCTTTCTTCTATGGAACACAAAAATAAATTATTTTAAAGAAAGTTTTTGACGGACGTCAAACTTCAAATTCTTTGTACAAATGCTTTGGTATATGTAAGATAATTGCGTAAAGAAACCTCAAGCATTCAGGCACAGATATTATATGAATGATAGATTGCATGTTATGCTGTCTCAAAGATGCAACTTTGGTTTTATTTAAAGTATATGCATGTGTGTCGTGTGCCTGTGCCTGCACCTTTTGACTCACTGGCCATTAATAAACAGCTAAACCTGGCGATGGAGGAAAGGAAGGACATAAAGAGCTCCCAATTCCCTAATCACATGACTCATTCATCCAAGACTGTCATGCAAACGCATAGCTAGGTGGTTGAAATTCAAAACATGCTTTAAAATGATTCATTCATGGCAGGCATTATTGAGGCTGATTAAAAGATTACTGGAGATCATAGTTGATCAATAGAAAAAAAGAATAAAAAGAGTCAGAATTTGGCGTCAGTTTGTTCTCCCAAGTCGATATATAGATTTTGCTGTTGCCATGACAACACCGTCGCCAGATTGTCCAAATAAACAAATCACTTCAACTGATGTGTCTCTGTTTGGACCTTTCATGCTAACCCTGAATTATATGTATTTTCACCACCAAAAATAGTAGATTGCTGGTTTTAGAGAAATACTGAAGAGCTTTAGCCCAGATTCTCCTTTGTTAAAAGTCATTTCTGATGTTGTTCTTATCATGTTTCAAGCTTTGATGGATTTTAGAATTGACAAAGCGGTTTTGAACAGAAGCCAGTATCAGAGCGAATTAGTGGAATGAAAGAGAACAAAACACAGTAGATGTGTTGAGTTTCAGCTTTCATAAAAGGACGGGTTAAATCAATGGCCTATGAACTGTGATTAATCTCAAAGACTGCGAACAAAAGTTTTTTTTTTTTTTTTTTTCAGTAACCTACAAAGATTCGCAAATGGTGTGAATGAACACATCAGACGACCCAAACCCTCTGTAGTTCGCACTCTTATTCAGATATAGGTCACAACTCATGATGAGTTTAGATCAGGGCTTTTTTTGATAGCAAAAGTGAAAGAAATTGGCTGAAAAACGAAAGAATCTTGCGAGAAGACCTTGTATGAGTTAAACTGATGATGTCAATGCTGGGATTTCATAGTTGCAGTAATTTAAGGAGTTAACTGTACATTAATGAAATATGACCACCATACTATCAAATATATTAACACTTTGGATCCTGCATTTTGTTAATAAAAGGGATACTTTTGAAGAAGTGAAAATTTTCTACAGTGTTGTGATGCATTGAGAGAGATGGACTGAGCATCTCAGAAATAATCAGGCTTTTAGAGGAATGCAGATCTGCCAAAATATGATCACAGTAATGAAGAAGCACCGTAGCCTCATGTTAAATTCTTTTTAACATTTGCACGACCCTTTCCCCCCTAAAAAGCTCAAAGAAATACCCGGTTCTGGAATATTTTCCTGTTCAAAACTTGCAAGTTGCAACCCAAAGATGCAAACCGGTCCTTATTTGCCCTAAAACACTAAATACGTGAGTCATTTCAAACCTGAAGCCTCAATTAAACATGCATATATTAAAACTCAAAGAGTCACGAAGCATCAACTGAAAATCATCTTTTGTTTTTTCATGTAAGAGCAAAAGTCATACAGGGAGAATAAATGACGACTAACTCTCTCTACGAAGAACAAACTGAATTCTTAATCTGTTTATTATACTGTGTTTCTTGGGGCCTGGAAGTTTAGTTGTGCATTTTTTTGTACTATCCATCAAAACCCTGAAGTTAAGCAAAGTTGGTAACAAGCTCTTCGCTTCTTATACATGATCTTAAGAGAAAGAAAGTCTACTAAGAGTTTCCTTAGCGCATCCCACGGGGTGCAAGAGTCCAGGACTTTGATTAAAAGAGTAGTTCAGCAAAAAAGTCCTCATTTAGTCATCATCCACTCATTTCACTTCAAACCAATAGCTCTCGCTACAAAATGACACTTCACATTAATCAGAGCCAATCAAGAAGCAAAATGGACAATAAAATGCACAAAAAAGGACCATGATTATACAGTAGTGGCCAAAAGTGATGTCCCTTTATTCAAATATTACTACAGACTTTTTGTGTAGTTGTGCTTTCAGTCAGTTGTTTTATTTGTGGTAACGCAATGAAACATGCCAAATTGTATGAACATCATTTTTGGCCAGGCTGTCATGCAAAGAAATAATAAACACATGCAAAAACAAGAACCAATGAAACATTATTAACTGGATTCAAAAGGTCAGTATTTCAGATTTTCTTTGGTGTCTTTCATTCACAACAAGAGTGTGAGATGTCTGTGTCTAATTAGAGTAACCAAAGGCTGTGAATGTATAGGGAGGGCAAGCCAAAGATCATTATAACATCTATTCACACCAAGAATGATAACTATTAAGATAACTATTTCAGCGTGCAAACTAGCGGACGATATCTTTCTGTTTATTAAAGGGATGGTTCACCCAAAAATGAAAATATTGTCATCATTTACTCACCCTCAAGTTGTTCCAAACCTGTATGAGTTTCTTTCTTCTGTTGAACACAAAAGAAGATATTTTAAAGAATGTTGGTTGACGGTAGCCACTGACTTCCATGGTATGTTTTTTTGGTATGAAAAATCGTTCTAAAAAGTGATTGCAACGATATTGTTTCTCTGTGCCGTTACTGTTGTGGTTGAGGTGTGAACTCTGTTATTCTTTTATGTTTGGAACAATTTTATAATAGTTATCATCCTTGGTGTGAACAGGCCTTTAAGCAGGGAAGGTTTTCCTCCCATTTTTATCACAATGGATGCCAACACACAGATATAGAATACATTCATTATCCAACACTCCGTTGGATTGGCATCAATAGCGGATGAATAAATGAATCATGAAACCATATTATTTATTTGGCAGGGCAAACCAGCAGCTCCACTGGGATCTACAGGGTTTAAACAAACAGGTCAATGCTGAAAGCTAGAAATACTGATTTTCTGGTAGTTCTGCTAACTAACAGACATGCAAACACATTACTCTGACATGTGAATGTCATGTGTCTACCTATATCAGTCGACGTATGGAGGTCATGTTGGATTGAGAGGGTTATGGTGTTTAGAGTTCAAGAAAGAAGCTTGAGAAAGAACAAAACATACGTTTCATGTCTTTAAACAGCAATATAATGCATGGTTAAATGCACAAAAGAGATCGAGGTCTATCAAGCACCTCTCGAAGAGAGAACCAGCCTCTTAAGGATTTTATGTTTAAAATTACAGACATTGTAAATGAAGCAAAATAAACTTGCAATACTGCAAAGGCAATCAATATTCCTCTGTAGATCTTTAACCACAATTCGCAAGTGTTGCAATGGCATTGTATAAGGCAGAACAAGCTTAAGCTCGGTGGTGAAAGAACATGATCATCTAGATGGACCTGTCCTACAAAATACAGCTATGGTCACTGTAAAAAAAAGTCGCTGCCTTAAATTGAGTACAATCAACTTTAAACTTAAATTACATTAAACTCACTTGAATCTTGTATAACTTATTTTGATGAGTTAAAGCAATGTGAAAACATGTTGTCATAACTCTTATCTTTTTTTTACACCAGAGCATTTGAAGATTTAGTAGAAAGTCTTATTTAGAGCAACGTATAAAAAGTGTTAGCAAGCATGCAGTGTTTTTTGTCCACTGAAAATGTTTTGGAAAGACGTATTTGTCAGGCAACCGATCAACGCGAAATTATCCAGCATAGCCTTTTGAACGGACTGTACATCCATCCTTCATATTTCTGTGAGATCTAATATGTATTATATTTATTAAAAACATTTCATATTTATTGGAAGAATTATATTATGTTTTTTATTCTAGCATAGGAAAATAGCTTTCCTTGCATTTGAATTTACATTTATCTGTATTATATATGTATAGTCAAGTCAGGTTGTCACCTTTATTAGCGCTGTATACAATACAGATTGTTTCAAAGCAGCTTTACAGTGATAACAGGAAAATAATGCAACAAAGTTTGTTTCTGCTGTACAGCAGATCTAGAAGAAAATAGCGTCATAGTCCAGCTTAAGTTCAGTGATGGTTCATTTTTGTTGTAAAAAAGTTATTAATTTAGTTCATTATATACATAGCTGCCCTGGAAAAAACAGTAATGTCATCGTCCAGGCCTGCGTTTCCCAAAAGCATCGTAAGCTTAAGTAGATCTTAAAACACCCTCTTCGATCAACTTTGCTCAAGATGCTTTTGAGAAGCGCAGCCCAGCTCAGTTCAGCTGAAGTCATTTCATTGTTGATTCAGTTTCGTTGTAAAGATCATTCATTATTAAATTAGTTCATTTAGTCTAAAAAAGCAGTTCTGCAAATATTATGTCATCGTCCAGGTGGGTGTGTGAGACAAAAAAAAACCATATCTAAATCAAGCACAACTCCCCTGACGACAACGTAATTTGGTTTCTGAAAATGCTCTTAATAGAGTCACAATGAGGAGGACAATCCATTTAAAACCGTCACACACAACACACATTTTCAAACCTTTAAAAATACGGTGAGACTGACTGTGTGACTGTGAGTAAAACTGCACCTAATCCATTTCCCAACAAATAAGATTAAGATCGAACAGTTTCAGTTCGTTCTAATTGACTGAATCAATCGATAATCCACCAAGTGACTCCTGATGTAAAAGTGTGCTTGTGGAGGACACAGCTATTGTAGGATTTGAATTCGAAACGGCAGGCACATTATGAAGATCTTTAAGCATTATAGATCATTTATTAACCACTATATTCCAGAGTTTCCACATGCACACAAAGAACTGAACTGCACTGCAAACCCCCAACAGACCTTATCAGAGCCCTAAAAACTGTCCTCAAACACCATCTCTGTTTATGAAATATGATCATACAGCACACTCTATTATGTGGTGCACTTGTGATGAGATGAAGTGCACCACTTCTTTATTAAAGACACTTTACATGAATAGGGAACAAAGAGTTGCTTTGTGGAGTCAACCTCAGGAGGTCAAACTAAATTTCACTTTCTTTGTTTTTTCTTTTTTATGTTTCATTTTTGCAACCCTGTTACCAAAATATGAGAATATTAAAACACTGGTAGAAAATTTACACAAAATTACAAAATCAGTGAACGTTAAATAATTAAAATGAGCATATAAATAAAATAAAATAAAATTATAAAGGCAAAATGGGTAACTCGGGTGCATGAATTGAAATAAATAATTTTTTACCAAAATTTCAATTGTTGGCTGGTCAAGAAAGGATGAACTATAATTTTATCTAACATACAAAAAAAAACAACAAAAAAAAAAAAAACACGTGGTACTTGTTTTACTGTTTTAAAATAGGTCACTAAAATGTACCATATTGCGAGAACACATTACACGAAAAAAGAAGAAGTCAGAAAAAAGCCTTCTATAAATCTCCATCACACAAACCCCCACCGAGAGACCTTTTTGATTGGGAATAGGTCCAGCCCAAACTCTCCAATTTCAAACATGAAGGGCAATTTCACAAGGAAATAGAGAAGGAGAGAGAACGGGTGGGGGAAGGAGAGAGAAAAGAGGAAATTGGCGAAGAGATTGTACTTGTGCATTTTACAATGAGCTAAATTGCCCCTATTTCATTCCATTAAAACTGACTGTCACAAAGCATTCTGTCATAAAAAAGGTAATAAATAAATTTTGTTCAAATGAAAGTCCTCCGGCATGCTGGGGTTCTCTGATAAGATTCATTCATTTATCTGAACAGGCAGTATAAACAGTAAACAGACTTAATATGAAACACACACACACTCCACATGCTTCGGCTCAACGAGATGAAGAGAGGAAGGGAGAGGTTGTGAAATGTGAGTGAGTGTAAAGGCTTGGCTTTTATTATGTATTGGCTTTCGTTAATGGAAGATGGACAATCAAACACAAAATACTAAAGATTACAGCAGGAAGGTTAAGAACTCCAGTACACGAACCTATACATGCCATAAAGTCTTAACTCAAAAATCAAAACAGTCAAGGATGAAATATTAAACAGGTATTAAATAGTTCAATAAATAGTCCCATCTGAGTATTTTAATATGACTTGTGCACGATATTCTTCTTAAAAACTCTTGACCCGTCACTTATAAAAGACAGCAGCATTAACATTCCTGAAAAGTTTCTGTTCTACAGAAGAAAGAAAGGCATAGCGGTTTGAAACGACATGAGGATGAGTATGATGACAGAATTTCCATTTTCGGGCGAAATATCCATTTAAATCCTTCAGGAAAATAGCAGCTTCTGAGACATGCTAATTGAAACTCACAAAGCAAAATGCTAAATGTCTTTCTGTCACTCAGCCAAGCACTGCAGATAAGAAAACCTCAAAAACAACAAACTGTGAAAAACAAGAGAACAACTGTGTGCGTTTTGGCATGTCTTTATTGGCCTTTTCCTCTTAGATCCCTGGTGAATTACACTCAAATGTTCTGAATCACCTGATCTCACGGCAATTCGTACGAATTCTACGAGGAGGCTAATTCGTACGAATTCATACGACCTCACTCGTACGAATTACAGTTTTTCTCGATTGTTTACACACATTTTCTGGTACTTGAGACACAATGACCACAACATGTAACTCATTCACCAACCCCCCGAACCAATTCTGCTAAACTACAAGCACAATTCCTGCTTTACACTCAAACTGCAGTTCTAAAACACACTTTTTTCAAAACACTACACACAACTCTCTGCTTTTGGCACAATTTTCATGCAGAAAACCTCTTGTTTTCACAAGGAACACACTGCCATTCAAATATGCACACTGACTCTTCACATGGGCAAACACCCGTCACACAGTTTTACAGTTAGCAATCAGAGCTTTAGCATAAAAGGGCAACAGGTCAGCTCTTCAATGGAGCAATGGATGCCAACATTGGATTTTTTTTTCTGTAACTGTATACAGTAAATTCTTCTGTTGTTTTGTATGTAGATCACTGTATGTACAGCTTTGTGTTGGTTGGGATGTACACTGTACATTGTTTTTGTGGGGAAAATAAAAGATATTTGTTACCGTGTATTTGTGTGTTCTGAGTATAAAAACAATATTCTCAAATATTTTACAACACACTTCTGTATGTACTGTCTGTAGTAAGTGTAACACTGAACAAAAAAAGGCCTAAGTCATTATGATGAATGGAGAAGAAGTGTTTTGCATTCATCATAGTGTTTTACACTGAGCACATCAGTGTTCAACTGGTTCTTATAAATGTCTATTCATATGATGGTTTGTGTGTGTCATTTGAAAACAAAATACCATTTTGAGAAGAAATAACATTGTTTTGAATGTAAAGTTTCATTTTGCAGGAGAATTGAGGGGTTTTGCCCATTGTGTGTGTGTTTTTGGATTTGTGTGCAGAGTTTTGAGAATATGAGGCATGCTTTCAGAAAATGTGTGTAAACAATCGAGAAAAACTGTAGTATGATTTTTGCTAAATCGTACATATTTTACGAATTGCCCAATTCGTATGAATTCATTCGAATGACCTACCCCTGACCCCACCCCTAAACCTACCCATCACGCGGGTTTAGACAAATCGTTCAAATTCGAATTAGCCACCTTTTTATCACTCGTACGATACGAATTCGTACGAATTGGTCGTGAGATAGCACAGTCAACCCATTATTTACAGGTTCAACAATCTTGTCGGTCTCTTGAAATTGTCTAGTAAAAGAGTGGCTTATGTAAGTTTGATTTCGCCATGCTCGGAATAAAAAATAAAAATGGTAATTGCGACTTTTTATCTCACAATATTTTATAAAGTCAGAATTGTGAGATGTAAACTCGGAATTGCGAGATAAAAAAAAAATCAGAAGTGTGAGATATAAACTTTTTTTCTCGCAATTCTGACTTTATTTCCTTTTGCCCTCAGACATGTGACATAATTGCAAGTTATAAAGTTCAAATTGTGAGATACATTTTACAATTTTTTTTATATATTTTACTTTTTATTCCGTGGTGGAAACAAAGCTCCATACTTCACAAAAAGAAAAAAAAAGGTAGAATGGATGGAAAAATAACCGAAACAGATTAGAAAAGATGATAAAGTCTCTTTTGGGACGCTGAAGAATTATGAAAAGAATTTGATGTGAACTGAAAAGAACAGATAACCATGTTACTTGCGTAAATCATATTAAGGTATATCCCACAAGACCTGTTTTTTGTTAGCATAGAATTAAATGTGGCCATGAACATTTTTATTTCAGAGTCTTGTTTGCATCATAAAGTGCATCAGAATACTCTCAGCTAACATTACAGCCCCGAAACTGCTTATTTGCTCTTCTAATCGCTCAGAGCGAACAGTTCTCCTGTGACCGCATGGTTCATGTACATTTGCTTGCCTACTTCTGGAGAAGCAAAACCCCATTAAGCCTCAAAAACATGAAAAACGTTCTCAAGTTAGCGTTTTGTAATGTTTGTGGATAACAGGAGAAACCACTTTTGATGGACTGTGCAAAGCTTTGGTAACAAAAATGCTTTAATAAAACCGACATAGACTAAAAAAAATACATTCTTCATTCATATCATTGCTTCTAGACTGAGACTTTAATGATGAAAACAACATCATTTTCTCTCTCAAGGCCTAAGGCTTATATGGTTAGGAAATAGAGGTCAGTTTAAGGTCTCAGACCATCACTTCATCCATCAAAAGCTGGAGGTCTCGCAAGGCAAAATGACACAAAACAGAAGGACTTGACAGAGAAAAACTATACATACAGCAGTAGCTAACATAACTCACTGGGAATTAGCAGGTCACGATACAGAAAGTTTTGGAACGGGTTGAGAAGTGACCGGACAGGATGATCATGATGAATCAAGTGAAGAATAACCAGCTTCATCAAAGTTTGTTGTGCATGCATGCACACATGAAAGTACAGGACTTTATTTTTAGTGAAACAGTTTCCCATTTCATGATCTGTCAATCCTAAATGAGCATATTTAGAAAGTGGTGCACATTAAAACATAGTGCAATTAATAATACTAGTTTACACCACAAAAGCATGAAACCCTATAGTGACCAGAGACCATAGAAGTTTGTGTTCTGTCACATTTCACATTTTTTTCAATAGCTTTGTTTGTGGAAAAGATTCAAATTGTTATCTATGTAGCTTAATCTCATTTGTGTCTGTAAAACGTTGTGCTTTACGGATAGGTTATGAAGCAAATGAGATTTTCTATTTCCATTAATAGCAACTTCAATTTCTTTAAGTTTTGTAGAGTTCAGAAGAATTGGAATATAGTCATATAAACTACCTTATGGTTCCTTTATGGTGCTTTTTATCTCATTTTAGGAGTTTGACAGACCCAGTCCCCATTCACTTCCATTGGAAAAAAATGAGGGTGAACATTCTTCAAAATATCTCTTATTGGGTTTCACATAAGAACAGGTTTACACAACTTACACTTTCTTGCCTATATTTTACTTCTTTTTTAATGAGATAGATATGTCGACCTTCAAACACCCTGAGCTTTAATGAAATTTAAAATCTCTCTTTACATCTGCATGTTTCAGAGCAATAATGAGCTATGGGGAAAATACCAAAGAAATCCTTCAAAAGTTTCTCTTTTGCCCCAGAATCACCCTACATGCTCTCTGTTTCACTTTCTCAGTTTCTCACTTTCCTTAAATTAATTATATAGCTCATGCAAGGCAGTTTCAATCACAGTAACGGAATGCATACACATACACTTTCAGAAAAAAGGTACAAAAGCTGTCACTGGGACAGTACCCTTCAAAAGTTTAGTTTATACTTTGAATGTTTGCTTTTCCTGAAAATGCTTACAGACACACATGCTTGCACTCAAACACTTGAATCCCATATACAGAGGGAAAAGCCCATTTTTGATGAATGGTTGCTATTCTGTGATCATTAATCCTTGTAGGCTCATGTACCCAAACAAATGCATCACAACTGTCACTGTTAAAATACAAAACTATGGCATTAACCACAAATTTAAACCAACCTCAGAAAAAAGCGAAATCTCTTGCCTGCAGCTTTATGCATATAAATTAGCCATTAAAAACATTACAAAACTTTGAAAGGGGACATCAATTAAAGTTCTTGTTTGTTTACTCTTTCGCACAGATCTCTTTCCGCACCTTCACGAATGCATGGCCATGACATGGTTTCATTACAATAAACAGCAAATGGGCTTCACAGCTGCTGTTTTGTGGGAAGACACAAGCCAAGCCACGGTAACAAGGTTAAAGGATATGTGGGCTGGGAGATACAGACAGAGATGAGGGATGTGTGATCTTTAGATCTGTTCTTGCCTGAAGATTGCCCTCATGTTCTCTACTAAGCAGACACATTTCTTTTAATCTGTTGGTGCTCTAGCACTGCCTACATTCTCCCTATCCAACACTTCATCTGCGAATAATTAATCTCTGAACAACTATAAACTTACATCTGAATATCCTACAGTGTTATATCACATTGTTAAAATGACTACTGCAATTGGTGTACAAAGCCTTGCCTTAGAGATAATGACCTACGCAGTCCAATCCCACAAGTGACATTACCACCAACATTACAAAAAAATAGCCTCAGTCTCTGAAAGCACGCACAGACTGCCCACATTCTGCCCACAAAATGGCAAGAACTTGCTGAAATCCCCTGCTCCAATCTGATTGGCTGGCTTTACGTAACTTAAAAACTAATTACCGGCTTTGCCAGTTTTAGGTAAGTGGAGTTAAATATTTAAATTGCATTAAACATACCAATTTAACTAGATATTCATGACATTTACATTTAATCATTTAGCAGAAGTTTTTATCCAAAGCGACGAATCAACAAAAGGCAACAAGATGCAAGTGCTTTAATAAGCCCCAGTTAGTCTAGCACCGTACATGTAGCAATTTTATTTTTTAAATAGAGAAAAATAGAATAGAATTACAACAAAATAGTAAGGCTGTTCTGGAAGGAGTTATGATTGACAAACCTAGCTGAATGGAGAAGTTGTGATGAAGTGTTGGGTTGCCTGAGAACACAAGCAGTTCTGTCTTTTCCAGTTTGAGCTGAAGGTGAGAGGCCTTAATCCAGGCAGAAATGTCTGTCAGGCAGGCTGAGATTGCGGACAGCTACCGTCGAATCATCTGCCTTGAATGAGAAGCAGAGTTGTGTGCCATCAGCATAGCAGTGATAGGAAAAGCCATGTTTCTGAATGACAGATCCTATAGTAATGACATGTGGATGGAGAAGAGAAGTGGTCCAAGCACTGAGCCCTGAGGCACCCCAGTAACTAGATGTTATGACCCTGAAGGACCCACTTCAGATGTAAGACTTCAACCACTGGAGAGCAGTTCCTGAGATGCCCTTTGTTATGAGGGTTGACATGAGTATCTGGTGGCTAACTGTGTCAAAAGCAGCAGACAGATTCAGCAAGATGAGTACTGATAAATAAAAAAACATTCTTGAGCAAATTTGTATATCCCCCATTGCTTCAATTTATGTGAAATAATCAGTACTTATTACTTTTGGGAGGACAGTAATTCTGATAACATGCATGTATTATATAGTGGCCTCAAAAACATGCACTTTTAACAGCAAACGCGTTCTGAGTGAACCGGCCATAATTCTGTATATTCACTATATAGTTTATCTCTAAAGCCTGTATTCCTCTGAACAATCTCTGAACTTTCTATTACAGCACTTCTTATGTTACTTGATGACCTGCTCTGTTGTATTCCTCATTTGTAGGTTGCTTTGGATAAAAGCATCACCTATATTGAAGAAATGTAAATGTGCCTCCTTTAAGGGCCCACAGGACACAGTGGTGATTGCAGTCAATGGATGCGTCATGCAGAATTATTGAATTCATCTGTCCATAATGAAGGCTCGTAAGGGAAAGGGACTAAAGAGCATCAGCATCCGAGACAGACAAACACTTACTCCCACACGACTCCAATCCCTGTCCTATCTGGAAACACCCTAAATCGTCCTCTGAACGTCACAATTTGTATTGCCACCAAGTGCTCAAGGCACTTACCCCAGGCCATAAAATGGCAGAAACCCTTTTAGTTAATCTGCCTCTGCACAAGTGTTCAAAGTAAAAAACACTCTGCATAGCAATTTAGCATAGCTTTCGACTGCCCTATTTTTCCACCAAACCTCCACGGCATCTGCAGAATAAGAGGACAAGAAATATTTCAGAATGTTTTCATACCCACTTAGCAATGATAAAAAAAAAAAAAAAAAAATCCAGTAAAATGACTTGACAAATGTTTTATTTCCTATTGAAACAGGATGTTTTGGACAGTAAGTATCGAATAGGCTTTTTAAAACATAATTTGCTACTTGCTAGTCAGTTGCAGGTTTTATTAGTGGGACTAATAGAACCCGATAAAAAAAATAGCAAAAAGTCCAATTTGTGACAAATATGGCAAAAATATGGCAAAAAATTAATTCATACTACCCACATTCATGAACAGACTTGTTTATGGTTGCGAAGTAAATTCATGTTCAAATGTAGTAGCCTACCTACTTAGACAATATGTGATTTTGAACTCTTTATTTTCCATAAGTGTTTAAGCATAACAAGTGAGATTTAAGTATTGAGTACAAACCTTTGTCCGCATCTCTGGTTCTAAGAGACCACATCTGGCTCATGAAAACTGGTTGCTTCATCATTGTTGAAAACATTGCAGCTGAAATAACATGGATTAGTACAAGTTGCGAAATTTGATTTTTTTTATGTGCAAAGCTATGTATTGTAAGCATTTTACACCAAAATCAGAGTGTATTTTACAGTTTGAATACTTACCCCACCTTGCTCTCTATTTACTCCTTTTCTCTTGCTCATACACACAAATGCACATTCTCTATTAGACACACACATTGATGCTCAGGCTAGATATATGGCTCAGTTGTGACCCCAAAGGTCAGCGACAAATAAACAAGGTGAATTGAACATTTATCTGACACTGAATTAAAAATCTATATTACAGTTTTCCTCGATTGCTTAAACACTATAACCAGGCTTTTGAACTAAAATTTCAAAACCATAATGCCATTTATCAAAAAGCACACCCATTTCCCTAAACTATAAACACTATTCCCTGTTTTGACACGCGAGTCAGATTTGTTGAACTGTCACTGCAAAACTCTACACACAAATCCCTTCATTTCTCATTGCCTACACCATGTTGTCCTTTAGAAAGCACTAGCATTCAATTTTGTTCACTCAAGTCAGCACAGCTTCAGCTCAGTTAGCACACAATTACCCAGGTGGAAACTCTAAGAGTCAAAATTGAACACACATCAATCAGATCTTTCAATAAAAGGGCCCAAATCAGTTTACTGAGTTCTGGAACAATAGATCCAGAAAGACATGAAGGAAGAGATCGAGGAGGGATAAGGAGGAGGAGGAGGAGGAGGAGGAGGAGGAGGAGGAGGAGGAGGACGACGACGAAGGGCAAGAAGACAAGCAGTCTCAGATGAAATTCAAGCCACTCTAGTTGCCCATGTCTTTATCAATGGTATGACTATGAGGGAGGCTGGGCTACGAGTAAGGCCAAATTTGAGTCGCTTTACCGTCGACTATTTCCAATAGTCTTTGATGAGGTGTATTTTCTTGCAAGAAAAGGCCAGCAGTCATACAGTCACACAGAGTGACACAGAGCGTGACAGTGAAGGGAGGGCATCCTTTCTCCTTTATAGTCTTGACTCCCAGAATGTTATCTTTCTAGGCAAATGATGGTATTTCAACCATATGTGTGTCAACCATCATATTGTCTCCTTGAGTGGAGGCCCTCCTGTCACGACCAACGCTCTTTACCATTCCAATACAATTCCATATTAGAATATGGTTTGTGTGTGCTCTTTTACTGTCATATGATGGTCACACACATCTTACTGTAAGTAAATATACACATTTTTTTAGAGGAGAGAATAAAAAAAAAAGTAAAACAGGGGAAAAAAATTGTTTTGTTTTGTTGTGTGTGTGTTGTACTGTGTAGTACATGAATGAATACAAATGTGCCAATGTATCCATTGGTTGTGTCTTTTGTGTTCATCATGTGTAAAGGTTTGTGTGTGTGTTGGGGGGAGGGGGGGGAGACAACAAGCAACATAACTTTTGCAACATAACCCAGTTTTGGAAATGTTGTTGTTAGACTATGTTGTAGTGTGTGTGATTTTGAGGGCTTGTGTGTCCTGTCTGAGGGCAAAGTTTGGTTTTTCAGCAAGAGTGAATGTTTTTGAGTCTAGAGCTTCATTTTGAACTAAAAATAGGATGTTTGGGGAATTGGGTGAGCCGTTATGGATTTGTGTTTACAGTTTTGAGAATACGAGGCATATAATTTCAAGAAATGTGTTTAAGAAATCGAGAAAAACTGTAAAATAAGTTCAAACTCATTATTTGACTGTACTCCATATATATATTTCATTGATGATAATGGATGCCTGTTGCTGCATTAACATGTAATGCAGTGAGATCATGTGACAACAAAATAAGCGTAATTTATAGTATTACACAATCACAGAGCAGTGTACTGTACAAACTGTGCAGTATCAGTATCCATATGTTCCTTTCAAGGACTGTTTGGTGGTTACACTACAATTTGGACACGAAACAGATCAAAATGAAATACAGGACTGAGCTGTGTAGTGTCTCACTTTTTTTCTGGCCAGTTACTGATAAACACAAGATGCAAGTAATGTCAATAACTATATTGGATCCAAATGTCTCTTGCTTTCTCATACACATGCATGCTTGTAATTCTGACTATACAAGTCCCTGTAAGATTGCCAGCTGACATTAGTTCAAGATCAATGTGTGCCACAAGCTCAATGCATTTTTCCTTAACTATATGAAATTTGTATTTCGAACATCACTTGTTCAAATTAGAGAATTTATTAATGTTTCCCTTTGTCATTACCGACAATCGGGGTTCCCACAGAGAAAACACAAGAGAAAAACAAGACTATATTTCCAAAATGGCAAACCACCTGTTGATTTATATAAAGCTAATAATAATTACTACAGATTGTACAGATAAATGAAAACTTTGTAAAGACTTTGACATTTATGATTATTATGTCAACGTACAATGAAACGTAACGCGCTCGATTGGTTTCAATTAGGGCGCGCGGCGCGCGTACTTACATCTACTGGTGCTAAGGTTGCTTTCATGTTGTTTGGGCGGGCAGTTGAGGATAGAGAGGCGGCTCTTGAGCTTGCCAGCCTCTTCAATGGGGGCTGGATTTAAGGAATGCGACACTTTTCAGACAATCCTCATGGCATTTGTGAGTCAGATCACCACAATTGAGGCATGTGGACTACCAGAATATGATCCGTGTCTCTGAAATGCATCGGTCATTTCCAGTCTAAGTGTGCTCACTTGGGGACTCTGTGGGGATCCCGATCAGTTGCCTCTTACGCACAAGCGTCCGTGCGTAATGAAACCCATGGGGTAGCGCGCGCGCTTCTCCATATACCCGAACGCGCTTTTACGCATGGGAATCACAGTTCGTTTCCAAACCCAACCATGAACAACACGTCGCACCAAATCGCGGCGAGCAACAACACCGATCCGTACGGCAGGAACGAAGACGTGGCCAAAATGGAGATCACGGTTTTGAGCGTCACCTTCCTCGTGGCGGTCATCGGAAATCTGTGCGTGCTGCTGGCCATGCACAACACCAAGAAGAAGAGCTCGCGCATGCACCTGTTCATCAAGCACCTGAGTCTCGCGGACCTGGTGGTTGCTTTCTTCCAGGTACTTCCACAGCTCTGCTGGGAGATCACCTTCAGGTTTTACGGACCAGACTTTCTTTGCCGGATTGTCAAGCATCTCCAGGTCCTGGGGATGTTCGCGTCCACTTATATGATGGTGATGATGACCCTGGACCGCTACATCGCCATCTGCCACCCTCTGAAGACCCTCCAGCAGCCCACTCAGCGCGCCTACATCATGATCGGGTCCACTTGGCTCTGCAGCCTGTTGCTCAGCACCCCTCAATACTTCATCTTCTCCCTGAGCGAGATCCAGAACGGCTCGGATGTGTATGACTGCTGGGGACACTTCATCGAGCCGTGGGGCATCCGAGCCTACATCACCTGGATCACCGTGGGCATCTTCCTCATCCCTGTAATCATCCTCATGATCTGCTACGGGTTCATATGCCACAGTATCTGGAAGAACTTCAAGTGCAAGACCAGGAGAGGCTCCCCACACAGCACTAAGAACGGGATGATTGGAAAGGCGTCTGTCAATAGCGTCACCATCATCTCAAGAGCCAAACTAAGAACGGTGAAGATGACATTCGTGATTGTTTTGGCGTACATTGTGTGCTGGGCTCCGTTCTTCATCGTGCAGATGTGGTCAGTCTGGGATGAAAACTTCCCCTGGGATGGTAAGATGCCATAGGGTCACACATAATAAATGTAAATATATATTTAAACACAATATTAAGAGTAACTAATTATTCGAAGACTTTTAGTTGGTCGAAGTATTTCTTGTAGTAATTTTCTGGATGCGAGCGGTTAAGGTTCGCCTTTTTGCGCCCCTAGCGCCATGTTTTAAAGATGTTTAAACAAAACGTGAATAATTTTTTTTATGATAAATGTGTTGTGTAATTCTATAAAAGCCTTACCAATAGTTACAAACTTTAAGTTTTTTCGACGTATGCTACCGTCCAAAACGCACGGTGGTCGAGCAGCTCTTGATATGGTTACGTGACGTCCTCGCGAAAAACCTACACAATATTTATTTTGCGCACTCTGTGTAACTCGGACAACGGTTGTAGTCACGTTTTTTTAAAAACCTAAATATGTTTATGTATATGTAAAACAACAACAACAGCAAAAACAACATGCTTTTAAGCCCCACTTATCTTTTTCTTTGATTTCATTTTGAGGGTTTTAAAGCCCATCAATCCCTTTCCTTTCAAGTGTAATTCGGGTTTCAAAGCCTAATTCTGGCATAAAACGAACCAAGTGTAACTACAGGCATCTCCAAAAATAATTGCATACATGTTGTTCATTTTCCATACTAATGGGAATCCTAATGGTATTTCTATAAAAAATGAAGAAGCACTCCTAATGAGACCAAACAATAAGAATTATATAAATAAGATCATACTGCATTTTGCTTCAGTGTATTTTTCAGAATTTCAGTTTATCCAGGAAGATCTTATCTGTCTCTCAGAGGGTTCTTTGTGGAATTCCATTAGCATTCCTTTGAGATTAAAGGATACAGGGGCTTGTATTGCTGTTTTTTCATTTCGTTATTATCAGTGTTTATATACTGTACCATTACATAATGCTCCTTATATAAATCTAATATTGCTTTATTGGAATTGCATCTTCCAATATGGATAGATACTTGTACACCACGGAAGGAAAAAAAAAATTGATTACCTAATATTTTGTTCATAAGTCTGAGAGGGCATATTAATAGCTACCTATTATTCATGAGAAATGCATAATCAGATTGCACAAATCTACAGTGCAAGATTTGATTATTAAATGAGTCAAAACAGATTTCAGTTCAATGTTAATGCATCAACTAGAGAGAAAATAAAAATAAGACAAAATACATTCCGAAACAGTAGTTCAACCTGCAATCACACTTCCTAAACTTGTAAATGTATCAACTTTTGCAAGGTCTAAACCTGCAACCTTCCAGTTATCAGACCAGATCTTTAACCCCAAGGCTAACGCCATCTTATTTCTTTTCAGATTCTGAGAACGCTGCAGTGACCCTCTCTGCCCTGCTGGCGAGTCTCAACAGCTGCTGTAACCCGTGGATCTACATGCTCTTCAGCGGTCACCTCCTCTACGACTTCTTAGGCTGTTTCTCCTGCTGGAACAAACCCCAAAACACGTCCCATAAAGAGGACTCGGACAGCAGCATCAGGAGGAACACCCTCCTGTCCAAGCTGACCGCCGCCCGGACCAAAGACGGGTTCGACTCTTGGAGAGACCCGTGCAACTCCAGAAAGTCCAGTCAGTCTGTAGGGTTAGACTATTCCCGCAAATCCAGTCAGTGTTTGCAGCTTGACTGCTCGCGCAAATCAAGTCAGAGTGTGCCAATGGAGCCCGATGGGATGGAGATGACCAAAGACATGAAAATAAATGTATAAATAAAAGAGTAAAACCATTTTATCACACATACTGAGGATTTATTTACAAAAGATACAAATGGTGTGGTGCGAGTCAGCTCATTTTCTGCTTGTATATAAGTTCCTTACTTAAAAACATTAAATATTCATGGTGGAAGAGAGAATCATTTCATAATACCATGAATGAGAATCTACTGAGGAATGTTGTGTTCATTCTTATAAATGAATCATTTATTTTACTGCACATTATGTTGTGTTGTACTTTCCTTTATGGCTAAAGTCTGTGACTTATTGGTGAGAACCTCAGCTTCATTTCTTAGGCTGATGTGTGTCTTATTTGTTTACATCGATAACACAAAGCTCTTTTTGAATGGGTGGGAGCAAAAGAGTGTATCGTAAGTGTGTGTACGTTTTATGCGTCAGTTTTATGACTGACAAATAAATATAATTTGAAATTAGCACTGGTGTATAACTTGAGCTGTATCTTGTATTGGTCGTGCCAATCTTTAACTGAGCAAAGTGTGAGCTTGTCTAGTGTTTGGCAAACTGTTTATGTAAATATAAAGAATTTAGTTGTGTCAAAAAACATGTAAAGAGAATAAATCTCATGTAAATATATAAAAATCTCAACAAAAGCAAATAAAACATGCCAATTACAAACTGTCTATGAGTGTGTGTGTGTGTGTGTGTGTGTGTGTGTGTGTGTGTGTGTGTGTGTGTGTGTGTGCACAAGTTTCAATGCCTGAAGCTACTTGTTTGGTTAACACATTCACAGGCTGAAAAAATGCTTGATTGACAGGTCTCCTCCACATTTAGATGTACTTTATTAGTAATAATGACACTAAGATCAAAGAACGATGAAATATAAACTTAATTAAGTTATTCATACTGTCCCGGAGAGCTGTGGGAATAATTATCCACAGCGGAAACCAGTGTCTGCAATCTTGGCTGCGTAATGCAGAACCAGAACACTCTCTTATTACACAGTCTCTTTCGCCCTTAATTACACCACATAACTGAATAACGTCTAATGTATCAAATTTTATTCCATTACATAACAAAATAATCAAACCAATTGGCATCTGAAACCAAATGTTGCCTATAGAGTGCATTAGTGCCCATCCACTTTTTCAGCGGCGCTGGTTCAGGAAGTGTTTTTCTCCCCATTCATTTCTCTAATAGGGGTTTTAAAAAAGTCTTTGTTTAAAAGTGTTAAGCCGTGAACCAAGTCAATCAAATACGAGGTAAATTTATAAGATTAAAAACTTTGATTTGAAGCAATAAATCACAAAAGGTACTGTGAACTTAACGGCTTTAGTGAGGGAAAGAACTACAATCCCATGAATCATTGCGAACTGCATAATCGAGTTAAAAGGAATGGAATAATATAAACTCTTTTAAAAATGTTGATTATATATTATAAGTCACTTTTATATAAGTTTATTGCAATAAAATATGCACTTTTGGTAACTCTTTTGGCTCATTTTGCTTGTTTTGACTCTGATTGGTGGAATTTTATGTAGCCTATAATCATGGATAATGTAGTTTTCATGATGAATTCCGCTGTTAAACATGATTATTTTAAGAATAAGTTGAAATAATGTGGACTAAGACTAATGTGGGGTTCAACAAAAACAAAAACCATCGATTAACAACATTTCAGCTCTAGATCTGTCTTTAAAGGTTTATAGATTATCGTTAAAAATCTATTTCCTTATGGAGAAAAGGTTCAAAAAAGCTTTTTTTTTTGTTACTTCTGGAACCCAACTGTTGTGCACTATAGTTTTACTTTGAACTAACTTCACTTTCCTGAGTCATTATTGCATTGATTTTTTTTTTTTCAAACTGGTCTCAAGGTGCTTTTTCGTGGATGTATGAAGTCAGTTATTCTAAAGTTCACAGACATACACACACACACACACACACACACACACACACACACACACACACACACACACACACACACACACACACACACACACACACACACACTTAAAAATAAAGGTTCTTTATAGGCATTGATGGTTGCATGAAGAACCTTTAACATCCATAAAAACTTTCCATTGAGGTTTTTTATGGTGGGTAAAATAAGTTCTTTAGACTATTAAAATGTTCTTCACACTATGAAAAATGACTCTTCTTGGTTCTTCTTTGGCATCGCTGTAAAAACTCCTTTGTGGAACCTTGGCTGCTTTATTTGGAAGCTTGATACTAGCAGAGTGAACTTACATTATTGTTTCACTACAATATAACAAAAGTCTTGAAATGTTTTGCTTAATAAATTGCATGCGATGTTCATCATAATTTAATCAATGTGCTTAAAAGTATCTGCTAAATAATTACATGTAAATAAAAAAACTGTTTATGCTATCTTTATTTAAAATAAATATCACTTGGATTGATGTCATCTAATGCAATGACATTTTAAGCGTGTTTTAGGTATTTTGGGGCCACTGATGTGTGAGTGTGAGAAAATCTGGCATTACACACCACTATGCATGTGAAAGGTTGATCCTTTACATCTGCTTCAATCTCAGTGCGGTTTACATTTAAACTCCCATCATCTCCCACAGCTTTCTCTTATCTGCGTAAAATGAAAACCCAAGTGGCTCCAATCTCCCAATCTGAGTCTTATCAACAGGTATGTTCCGGCTAAGCCGGGATTCGAACGACCTCGTCACATAATGCGGGATTCATCTTTGGATCTGGACACTACTGGAAAGCAATCAGCGTTTTATTATAGGATTGTAACCTAATTGATAGGTAATGTTAGGCTCATCTTTTAAACTAAATGTTGCTGACGGGTAAATCCTGCCTTGTCAATGAGTCAAACAGGAAAGGTTTGTTGTTTTTTAGGGAGCAAATCTAATAACGGCAAGGGCCATGTGGACTTTGAAAGACATTAAAAATATAAAAAGAGCCAGGAGGGAGGTTCCGTCAAAACAGGTGGTGCACACACACACACACACACACACACACACACATAAATCACGGCGGCCGGGATATAGCCTACATTATCACATTGTAAAAAAGTACAAAACCTAAAAAGTTTCCTTTCTATACATGGTGAATAACTGTAATAAATCTAACAGGGCATTTAATGTAATTTTACAAAAAAAACAGAACGTCACCTTTTAATTTACGGGAAAAAAACGTATAATGAAATAAATTGATAATTTGGTTAAATTCCATGTGTGACACCACATTTAACGATTTTTCATTTAAATAATTGTTTCTTCTTAGTAATTTGTTGTACATTAATGTTTTGTGTTACATCTTGCTAAATTAATATTTGATATTGTTTTGCATTTGTCTGCATGATCCTGTGCACATTCTCGTATTAAACTCATTTGTGATTCATAATGTTGCTTTCTCATTACCACCTTCGTTTTGATGGTGGTTGTCAGAACATTATAAAGGTTCAAAGGAGATTTCAGTACTATAAGTTGGTATATTAGTAAAAGAAATATATATATTTTATACAAAAAATAATTCTGTAAAACCTTTGTTCTTCCTGTAACGTTCTAACAACCTTGATACAGAATTTAGAGGTTCACTCTGCCTGGTCACGCTTTTTCCAAATTAGATCCAGAAGGTTCTAAAGTAGATCCAAGGCTTATCTTAGACTCTTAAACCACATGACCCACAATCTGAAAGTTAAATGTTCATTTTTGGCACGAATGGTTCCATGAAGAACCTCGGAAAAGTTCTTTGAGGAACCAAAAATCATTCATTTATGGCATTGCAGTGAAAACCCTGAATGTTCCCATCACCTTTAATTATAGAGTGAAGGAAGCCTTTTCATGATTTTCATTAATGTGTCACCTTCTCTTCAAACACACACACACTCACACTAGTTTTCTCATGTGACCAGGTCTGTCAGTGATGGCAGTTTGTGGGTGTAATTGGGTTCACAGCGACTCGCTTGTCCTCACATGCTCCTGAAAGACAAAGACATGTTATATTAGTTCAGGTGAAGTATGATGTAACTTTCTCTCTTCACATTGATTCTAGCTGTCTGTTCAGATACACATTTGATCAAGGACTGGAGCTTTAAAGGAATATTCAGGTTTAAGCATCTCTGACATGCTATAAATGAACACAGCAAATGTATTACTTCATAAAAATAAACATAAATGTGTTCAGCACTTCATTTTCAATGGTGAACCAGGCATTGTCCCATAGACACAAACACAACACAAGTGTTTCAAGGACATCAAATAACTTTACTCATTTTTAACACAATCAGTTTGTTGTTCTAGCTTGGCTCAAACCTAAACAATATGTTAAATTATTCTGAAAGGTTGCCAGGAAGGAAAGTGCATTGTTTGAGACAGGAAGTTAAGCTTACAGTTAATGGGGGAAGAATCCAAAATAGAACAACTTACATTATGCAGAGCGACGACTTCCTGTAGAGTTCAATGTCTACTCTATACTGTATCCGTAAGTCTCATATGTCCCTTGTCATGCCTTCCTCTCCAGCTGTCTGCATCTTCTTCACCTCACATCTCCATATCTTGCACTCAACATGCTTCCCCATATTGTTCATGAAATGCAATTTAGCCACAACACAAAAATACACTCCTAAAAATTGCAGCAATGCCAAAGAACATTTTTAAAGCACATTTTAATTATCTAAAGAACCCTCGCAAAAAAAAAAAAAAAATCTTGATTTGTTATCACAACTTTTTTTGTCAAATCAACTTTAACATGGTTCATATAAAATGTTTAGTTCTATTTATTAAGCCAATCTCCATTGTATTAACTCAAATTTTTAATTTCAACAAACTCAAAATTTTAAGGCAACCAGGTAACTTAATTTTAAGTTAAACCAACTATATTTTTTTACAGAAGCCTATAAAGAACCTTTTTTTGCAATGGATGTAAAAGGTTCTTCGTGGAACCATTGATCACAATACATTTTTTAAAGTGTATTGCGACATTGCAAGTGGTCAGTCTTGAGCAACAGACCCGACCTTCAACGTTGAAATATGGTTGAAATAATGTCAGTTGTCGTTGAAAACAACGTTGAAATAACGTTTAATGCTAAATGGTTGAAAAAGGTTAACAAAAACACTTCTAAATCAACGTTGAAATTTTTACAAGATCTGTACGTTGAAACAACGTAGTTTTCAACAACATAGAACATAAATATATTCCTTTTAAAGTATTATTATGAATGAACATTAATGATATTTTGATCATAACCGCTCTTCAATGCATATGTAAATATAATTATTAGCATTATTAACAATAATTTCAACCTCAAGAGAGCAGCAGAAACTTAATCGTTCAATTTTTGCTCTGTCATGAAAATGATTGAGTTAGCCTACAATGGCGTCAACTATAAAACTGGAATGTGAATACTGAGAAGAGAAACAGTGAAACTTTCCAGTGCTAGGACCACCCAATCAAATCAGTGGACAAGAACACACTGAATAAATGACGTTTAAACTATTGAACTATTCCTCTCTTCCGGCATCCCTCGCTTCATTCCTTTCTCTCTCCGGCAACCCCTCACATGTGACATACTTTCTCTTACTTTTAAAATAAGAATAGCCATCTCCTTGTTTATTTTTCCACAGACTCCCAGCACTCTCTGGAATATTGTGTAACCATCCATTCCTTTTCTGCTGAGTTGCCGACACAATATTAGGCTATTCAAGAACAGTTTACATGCTAGCCAACTTCTGAGATATAGCTCTCCTAAAACAACAAGAAACAGCTATAAGGACCAGTAGACAGCTGTTACATCTCTCTTCAACTTTCTAAAATCAGCAGGAGAAGTAAACTGTCATCACTTCAGAGAAGAGCTGTCTAATTACCGAACTGAACCATTGTTCTTTTTCAATTTCATTTTTCATATCGACACAGCATGAGGCAGTTTTTCAATTCTGACAGCCAAACCATATGTCACTAAAAAACTCTGAAGGTAGCCTATAAAATGTTGTAGTATATTTCTTATTTCTCATTACAATAAGTAGGCCTAATGGATTTAGTAGCCTATCACATCATGGAACAGCTAGTTGTCTTCTTGCACCCCCATGTAAATGCCATTTAAATGTAAAACACTATTCACTCTCAGAAAAAAAGGTACAAAAGCTGTCACTGTGGCGGTACCTTTTCAAAAGGTACACCTTTGTAGGCTACCTAAAGAGTGCATATTAGTCATTTAGTCCCTCAAAGGTACATATTGGTACCAAAAGTGTACATATTAGTTCCAAAATTGTACATATTAGTACCTAAATGGTACATATTAGAACCCTTTTGAAGGGTACTGTCCCAGTGACAGCTTTTGTACCTTTTTTTCTGAGAGTGTTTAAAAGGTCTCAAATGTGCTTTTTCATGTGCACAATCAAT
Source organism: Scardinius erythrophthalmus (assembly GCF_964197995.2). Lineage (NCBI taxonomy): Eukaryota > Metazoa > Chordata > Actinopteri > Cypriniformes > Leuciscidae > Scardinius > Scardinius erythrophthalmus. The sequence goes on along the minus strand of NC_138224.1, from coordinate 6,359,702 downwards.
CACATCTGCATGTCCCAGAGAAAATCGTTTGGGAAGGAGAACCTTAACATGAACTGCCTCAACCTTGCACATAAACACTCAAAGTCGTCACAGTCAAATTTTCCTCAGGCAAAAAAGGGTATTTTGGTTTTATTAAAGATAAAATTGTTTTTCTGAACGAATGGCTTTCTCTAAACCTATGATCCATAACGTCTAGCGTTTATGGCATGTCTGTACAATCATTCCTCATTTGCTATGCCTCCGAAAACTACAAATCCTCATATAGCCTAGAGTAGACTTTTACTGACCTCTAGGTTTCACCTAAGATATTACAGCTTAAACACAGTTCATGAAGTTCAGATAAAACTTGTTGGATAAAAAAAGTAAAGATTGAGGACAGTGATTGCTACCATATGATATTAGCATTGTTCAAATTTTAAAATCAATACCCTACCTGTTGCACATGCACAATAATTATTAGATTTAAACAGTTATACATATTTTGACATTTTTACTTATGTTTTAATGTCTACCGGGACTCATTTGTTACAATAAAAATAATATTCATGTTATAATGCATCATAAATGGGCTATATTGAATTTAAACGTTTAAAATGCAATTATTTATTTTATTATTTTGTTCTGTCTCAATGACTGCGCTATACTATAAACAAACAATATCTTGGAGAGATATGGAGAGATATTTTATGCTATCATAGTAGATTACATAGTAGAAGGGCGTTTTATTAATTTATTTTACAGTTTACAATACTCATTCAAATAATATTTTTTCTCATGATATGCATCTATCGTATTCATTTTTTCTGTATTTTACTGTAATTTTACTGTCCCCGGGGCTTATTTTTTATTTGTTAAAAAACGGGAGGTGCCTAAGAACCATAAACGGCTCTGATTGGTCGAGAATACGCCGCCTTTTGATCACGTGATCTACGTCAAGCCAATCACAGACAAGTTTTCACGCACGGGGAAATGCTACGAACTGTTTGCATGTAGTCAGTTTTTACTGCAATGCAATTGTGCATGTGCAAAATTAAAATTAGATGAAAAAAAAATACCGATAACCCATTATGATTAACAAGGGTCCTCTATGGAAAAGAGTGCGGTCTTACGCTGGACCGGTTCCGAGAGCGAGGCATGGGCACCGGGCCGTGGCCATACGAGAGCTGGTGGTTGTGTTTGGAGGTGGAAACGAGGGAATAGCGACCAATCTGCATGTTTATAACTCTGGTAGGGCACTAGATAAACACCAACTGCATTAATGCTACATAGTACAGTCAATGCACTGTTAAAAACAACGAAATACATGCATATTGCCATATACATATTTAGACGTGACTTATAATTCCCAGCAATGAATGCACTGGATTACTGTAACAAAATTTTGGTTAATATACATTAAAAGAGTTAGAAATGCCTCTAAACTTTGATTATGTTTACATATTCAGTTTTAATGCTGATTGGTTAATGTACATTAAAATAGTTACAACTTTTTTACACATATTGAAACTTATTAATGCAAGTTATAAACCTTATATTTTAGTGACCAAGCAGTGGTTCCTACCAGCAGTGAGAGGTGATATCCCACCTGGCTGTGCCGCTCATGGCTTCGCTTGCGAAGGCACGCGTATCCTGGTGTTTGGAGGAATGGTTGAATTCGGCCAGTACACCAACAGTCTCTATGAACTGCAGGTGAGCACTTGTGCCATCATAATGTAGTCACACCTAAATTAAAGGTGCAGTAAGCGAGTTCTGAGAAACGCTGTTGATATTTGAAATCCCCAAAACAAACACACCCCTACCCAAAAGGATCACACCCCTATCTTGATAGCCCCACCCACAAATTCACAAACACGCTATGCAACACAGGCACCTCCCCCCTTCATGAGCAGACACTCCCCTTACTGCTGATTGGCTACAAGTGTGTTTTGATGCTCGGTCCTATCCACTTTCAACAGCGTTTATCAGAACTCGCTTACTGCATCTTTAAAGCATTAATAGTTTATGATAGGAGGGCCCTGATATCAATTCTCTTCTCAGGCCAGTCGATGGCTGTGGAAGAAACTGAAGCCCCGCCCACCGAGGAACGCGTCACCTCCATGCCCACGAATTGGCCACAGCTTCACTCTTCATGCTAATAAGTGCTACCTTTTGGGTGGAATGGCCAATGACAGCGAAGACCCAAATGGAAATATACCACGGTGTGCATATTTATATGCAAATATTCATGCCAAACTCAAAAACGCATACATACTTGCATTGAATGATGTATATTTGTGTCTCTATGCAGGTATTTAGATGACTTCTACGAGCTGGAGCTGCAGGCCCAATCCGGGGTTAAAGGCTGGAGCATTCCTGAAACAAAAGGCGGAGGCCCGTCAGCCAGGGAATCCCATAGTTCTGTGATGTACTGTGGCAAGGGTGGCAGTGCCCCAAAGCTCTACATATTTGGGGGCATGTGTGGGCACAGACTGAATGACTTGTGGCAGTTAGACATTGGTAAGGCCTTATTCATATTCACAAAATAATGCATATGTCCTGTATCGCTTTATATAATAGTTCATTAGGTTCAAGCTAATGTCTTAATTATTTCAGAGACTATGACTTGGTCATTGCCTCCAACCAGAGGAGAACCACCACTACCCAGAAGTCTGCACACCTCCAATGTGATTGGAAACAAGTAATGTGACAGACGGTTCTTTTCGCTTAGATTTGCTTTAAAGACCCAAAACCAGAAAGATAATTAGCATTTTCATGTCATGTCACAATGGTTTGAGATGTGACTCAAATGCAAGGCTCTTCTAGTAATGTTAACAAAACCGCTATGCTAAAAACCCATTAGCCTGCTGGGTTAGCCTAGATATTGGTGTCATGACTGAACAGCTCTATTGTCCCTTTCCTCTCTCAAATTCACTTTTCAACAAAGTCAAGATGTTCAGAGATGATGATGTTCAGTCAGAACGGCTATGCCAAAGTCTAGTTTTGGCAACCATTTTCTTACCTCCCACTGTCTTTATTTTTCCTCAAGTTCTTTATCTTCTTGATTCTTCATTGTAGGTTATATGTGTTTGGAGGATGGGTTCCCGTCGGAGAGGCAGAAGAGACTCTCGCTGCTGATGGAGTCAAGTGGATCTGCACCAACTCCCTTTCCATACTAAACCTTGGTATGACTATGATCAAGAATATTGCAATGATCCTGCACTTAGATAATCTCAGAAATTGCTTTAATAATAAGTACTTGTTTACTGTAGACACACTGACATGGCATAACCTGACACTGGAAGAACACCAGCAGGGATTGGCTTCAGGCGTACAGTCGGTGGAACAGGAAGAGGGCAGTGCACACTGGCCCAAAGCTCGAGCTGGGCACTGCGCAGTAACCGTCGGCACTCGTTTATATGTCTGGAGCGGGCGAGATGGATACAAAAAGTTCAATAACTACCAGGTCTGCTGCAAAGATCTGTGGTACCTAGAAACAGGTGAGCCATCATTGTCGTTACAAAGTACACTTTTGGATGTTTCAATGAACATTTGTGTCATTTGTGTGTGTAGAGAGGCCTTCCACTCCTGGTGCGGTGTTTCTTGTGAAGTCCACAATCAGTATTCTGCATGTCGCCTGGCGGCCCCTGCCTGCAGCTGAGTGTTACTTGCTTCAAGTGCAGCCGGTCACGTCTCCTCATTCTGCTTCAGTTGAACCACAGTCCACAGCAACTCCTCCACCAGACCCAGGAGACAGAAAGGAGCCTATACAAAAAGGTAATACAACTTAATCGGTTGAGGGTTAGTTGCATGTAATTATGCATAATTTACTGTTATTACTATGGTAAGTACATGTAACATATGTAACAAGAACACTGTAAAATAAAGTGTTACCGACTTTCTTAGGTAAGGACACTGTAAGTGCAAATACAGTCAAATAAAGTGCAACCGTGTCTTAAGGTCCCAATATACGGTGTTTAGATGAATATGTAAATATGTGCTGTGCGCTTTCCTCTCAATAGCCCAATAAACACAGCAAAAATAAAAAATGACATCTTCACTCTTTAGTTAAATATTATTAAAAAAAATAACAACAGATTTTGTGAGCATATTGCATAGTTGTACTTGGAGTTGATTGGGTGGTCAAACTTTAGATTATATTTCTATTAACTAACTATTAACTACGACTTTGGCCTCAATTAACTCCTACTTGCTTATTGATAGTTAGTAAGGGAGTTCATTTTAGGATTAAGGGATGTAGAATATGGTCGTCCAGAATAAGGCATTAATATGTGCTTTATAAGTACTAATAAACCCTTAAAAAACATATGAAAAGTGCTTGAATTACTGAAAGACAATAGGCTATATTACAAAATAGTGTTTAATTTTATTGATTAAAGAATCTTTTCACATTAATATAGAGCTATTTCACATGGCTATGAGCGTGAAATTGCTCATATAAATATTTAAGTATATGACACAGCTTTTATTCTTCAGGTCAATCATATATTCATGGGAGAAAAAATCTGTTTGAATAAGGAACGCGATATATTTGTCATAGTATCCTTTTAATTGTTAAAGTTACTTTATTTCTACCATTTTGTTTTATTCATTTTTTTTATTTATCTATTTAAATTGTCAAAATTATTTTTATGAAAGAAACATTTTACACTTACAAAAAAAATATGCTGCCAAAAATATTTTTTTAAACTTATATTTTATATATATTATAATGATATATAAAATATAAATAAAAATTACACCCATTGCAATTAAGTAACTTTAACTAGTAATTAAAACTACAAAGTATATTTTAAAATAAAATATCAAAAGAAGTATATCTGAACAATGCTTTGGAGTTCTTCATATGCAACATCTTACTTAATGTGATGAAGAAGTACGTATATGTGTGTAAAATGTAATTTACCATGGCTGTAAGGTGCTGGAAAAGTGCAAAAATGCTTGAATTTGACTTTGGAAAGGTGCAAGAACCATGTGTATATTAAATATATTTATTTATTTAAATTAATTTTCTTTTCTTTCATCTGTCTAGACCTCCAGCCAAGTGCAGCTGTCAAAGTTAAAGGAGAGAGAGAATTTTCATCACAGGTCAGATATCTGCATTTTAGTGGAATCTATATATATAATCTATTTGTATATTTATATATAAATCTCAAAGGCCCCTTTCTCATTTCAGGAAAGCCTTTTGAGGCCAGAAGGAACGAGTGAGGATGGATCAGACATTCGACCAACAGGGGACAAAGGTAGAAAAGCGAAAACTGCTTCTGGTATAATATGCATGTTTCTTTCCCACTCTTGCATTTTTACTTTTGGCCTTTCTGTGGTTTAGTACATATAGTTAAGTACATATACCTGATGATGAATATTTCATGTGCATAATCAAAGATCAAAAAGGTGTTTCCGTGACATTTCCCTCAGTTACTGTTTATATTCTCATTTACAGAACGAGAAATCTCTTCAATACCATCCCAACAGGTAGAGTGTTTTGTTGTGTCTCTGTACCTGTTGAGCATATAATGCGTATAAAGCTACTAAAAACACACTTACACATGTCCCCTCTGTGCCCTGACAGTCTGAGATTACAAAGGAGTCTGAGTGGTTTGATGTGGGTGTGTTTAAAACACTGTATTGTGAGGTTACACACTACTTCCTGCCCTCTGAGAATGGTGACATGGCCTCAATCCTGTCTTCCCGAAACTCATCTGACAGTGAGGTTTGTCTGCAGTACACACACGGTTTCCAGTTTTGTGTCAGTGTGTTTACATCACCGGTGTTTTCCCTCTGACAGTGGAAGTTGCCGGGTCCTCATAGTTTCGCGGGTCACGAGAAGCAGGAACTGGCCTCAGGAGTCACATACAAGTTCAGGGTGGCCGGACTGAACAGCCGCGGCCTGGGCGACTTCAGTCCCGTTAGTGAGTTTAAAACCTGCCAGCCTGGATTTCCCGGGGCTCCGTCTGCTGTGAAAATCACCAAGGTACAATCATTCTCAGTGATGACAAAACATTTTGTGTTCAAAGTTGTTTAGATGCTATGTCATCATTTCAGGACTCTGACTCTGTGCACATCACCTGGGAGCCTCCCACCTCTCTGTCCGGGAAGATATTGGAGTATTCAATGTACCTGGCTGTGAGGAAGAGTCGAGGAAACAGTGCGGAGCGACCCGGGGAGCTGGCCTTCATCCGAATCTACCGCGGTATCAAGACTTCATGCACAGTCAGCGAAGCCCAGCTGAGCAACGCACACATCGACTGCTCGGCACGGCCTGCCGTCGTCTTCCGAATCGCTGCCAAGAACGAACAGGGCTACGGTCCCGCCACTCAGATCCGCTGGCTGCAAGGTGTGCAAGAGCTTCTGAAGCTTTGACTCATGAGTGTGTCCTCATCACATGACATGACTTGCATGATTTTTCCCCATGTTGAAGAATTTCCTATAGATAGCATTTGGGTTTTAAATTTAAAAAGTGCTAAAGGTTTTAAAGTGCCCCTATTATGCTGTTTTAAAAGTTCCTAGTTTTGTTTTGGAGGTCTTCAACAATAGGTTTACATGCATCCAGGGTAAAAAAACAAAAAAAACACTTAGCCTAATTTTCTCATAGTCACTAGGCGCGTTTCCATTACAGATTTGCGCAAAACTTTTGCGATTTTTTTTTCTAAATGTCGACAAAAAACTATTGCGAAATGACGGCGTTTCCATTAACCGATGTTATGCGACTAAAACTTCATTTTTTCCTCTCGCGATAAGTTAAATCATTCCTAAAACCATGGCAACGGCTACTATATCCCAGCCACTGCACTTGCCATTATTATGAATCGAAGGAGATGTGTGTTTTCAAGCATTAATGGTAAGGAACGACCCTTATTATACTTGTGAGCGGCACATATGAGGTGTTTCTCCCTCATTTCTGCTTCGAGGTCTTGATTGTGGCATTTATTTGAGGTTTAGAATCCATTATTCCTGTAATTCTTTTGTCTTATATGAATTTAATAAAGAGCTCTGTCTCGTATTCTGTCCAAACACACCGCGTCATCTACGTCAGGTGACTGTAAATGCGCAAAAACTGTTTCTATTGCAGATTTGCAAAATATTTCTTTTTCGAATTGCCTGAAAAACCTCCTCATGCGAGCGTAAAAACTTTTGAGTTTTTGCAAAAATTACATGTTTCCATTGGGCGTATTTTCAATTTGCGCAATTTAAAGGGTAATGGAAACACGGCTACTGAACATCTCCTCATTTATCAAATCGTCTCTCTAAATCCCTCTTTTCCGTGATCCTACTCTGCTCTGATTGGTCAGATGGCCCAGTCTGTTGTGATTGGTCTACCCTGCTCTGATTGGTTAGATGACCCAGTCTGTTGTGATTGGTCTACCACTTACATTGTGTGTCAGAAACAAAACGCCTATTACTAAATCTGAACTTCAGCTCCGGAGCTTCCTAGGCAAACAACAACGATGCCGTAGTTTTTTTCCGTATCAATTCCAGCTTGAGTCCTTGCTTCTTCTTGACATGTCGACAACACAAACTTATAGCCAACTTACCTTTAATATGGCACTGTTGTCTCTTATGCTCGGGCACGGGTGCATTTATTTTTTTCAAAATACAGTACAAACAGTGATACTGTGAAATATTACAATATAAAAATAACTTTATTCTTGTATTGGCAAAGCTAAATTTTCATCATCATGTGTCACATGATCCTTCAGAAATCATTCTAATATGCAATTAATGTTGAAAACTGTTGTGGTGATGCCATTTTTTTTTTTGGGATTCTTCGATGAATAGGTTTGAAAGAACAGTTATTTATTTGATATAGTAATCTTTTATAACATTATAAGTGTCTTTACTGTAACATTTGATGGATTTAATGTGTCCTTGTCAAATGCAACATACAGTCCAGTCCTAACAGCTGCTTGTGTCATCCTGCAGACACGAGTAAACTGAAATCCTCAGTGACGCAGGCAGACTCCAGCGCTCCAGCGGCAGAGCCTGACACCACCTGCAGATGAACTCTCACCCCCGCTGGATCACACTGACAGCCAAAGCTCTAATACTTCAGGACTGCATTTTACTCTCTATCGTTACACAAGGCCATTTTAATATATAGCCCATTTAGTGACCGAACGTGATCTCAGTCCACTGCTTTGATTGACTTTTAATGTCATGGCATTGTTTACACTGTAAGAGTTTTAGTTAAATAATATCCCTACTGGGTCATTATCAGTGTTAAATCGTGTACATTTTACTTTAACACTTTTTATACTAAGTTCATAAATATAGTTTTATTAAACGGTTGTAGCCACTGGCAACACTTTTTTCTCTCTCTCTTGAAATACCTAATCTGGTTTTTGTGAGCAAGATTTGATCAACCCTTAGTGAAAAATGAGCTACATCCCCATATATTAAGATGCGTTTTGTACCTTCTTTAAAATAGGCCTGTATATTTTTAAGAACTGCGTAATTGCTAGCAGTTTGAACATAAGCAGCTCCCCCTAGAGATTTCTTCCCTTTTTATAAAAGCCATCCAATTCTTACTCTAAACAGAATTTTATTGAATAACTGGAGGAAACGTTTCCCCTTGCCTTATCATTATAGATAAAAAATTAAAGGTACACAATGTAACTTCTAACCCTCTAGCAGTAAAAAAAATAAATAAAAAAAACTGCATGAATTTTGCAGAAGAACAACGTTTTGGTTGTGCTTCGGCTCTGCATGACTGCGAATATGGTTATGCTACTGTTCATAAAACATTCACTACTAGGCTTAAGAGAAATAACCAGTTTAGGTGGAAAGGATCGCAAGCTGACTAGTTGAAGATGTTACTTCACTAGACATGTTTCAACAACCATAATGAAATGACCCTCCACAATAGATAATGCTTAACAATAAACTCTTGTTAGAAAGCTATATATGACAATTTATCTGTTCAACAAAATTCCCTACTCACCTGAGTAATACAAACACCGTCTCCATGTCACTTTTGCATTTCAAATCCCTCAGTTCTCGCCATACCCGAAATGCTCTTGTTTTATTTTGAGCTCTGGCACATTCTGTTAGCCTGATTATTATTATTAAGCCTAATAATAGGCTTAACATAGTGAATCAGGGTAAGAAAAAAACATGTTTTAAAAGAAGACTTTGTCTAAAATTTGAACAAAAAAAGTTAGTGTACATTTAGCTAAAATAATTCAGGCAATGATCAGGTTTTGTTAACATCACAAAAACACAATCAATCCTACATTTTGCCAAAAAAGTTCAGCAATTTGGGTATATAAATATTCAGTGCATTAACAAATTATACATAGTAATACGTCTACTTTATTTACCAAGTGCGATTAGTATAATCAGTCTTCTGGGGGCTTTTTAATATCCCATTTATACAATTGCTTATGCAGTTGTACATTGGAGATTATATCTGTATTAATGTTCCATTAGCATTTCACAAATCTAGAAAACTACAGAGAGTATCAATGCCACAGATAGCGCTATTTCTTCATTTACAGACATGTACATATTCACTTGCTATTTGTGCATTCTCAGGAACACCTAGTGCCCTTTCTCGATGGAAAAAATAAACATCTGAGAAAGTTTTTGACCATTTTTAAACACATTTTCCATTCATTTTGAACTGACTGTCTTTTGTTTGTTTTATATTTGTTCCACAACATTTCAGTCAAATATAGGTCATATTTTTGCCACATTCTCATAATAGTCTTTTTGTATAGGCTAAAGTTTACTAAAAAGGGCATTGCAATAAAAATCATACATTCAAATTAATTTTGATCTTGACCATTTTTATTTTCTATAAATGTTTTTTTTTTAAATATAGATAAAAAAAATTAATGACTTTTTTTAAAGACATGCTGAACAACATTCAAACAAAGACAGATCACATTTTTATTCAAAGAATCAGCATAACAATGTCAGTTAATGAGGTTATTTAAGATCGAATGACATCAAATTAGAATTCCCTTACTTGTGGGAATGTAAATGGTCAATATGGCCTTGTCTTCCCACTGCCCCATCCCAAACTTTAAAACTTATTAAATACCAAATAGGAACCAAAAAAAAAAAAACCTCACAATTTGGTGTGGCCTGTACCAAGCAGACCAATGAAAACACACTGGCCTAAATATAATACTGAATTAATTACAAGACATCACTTAAGATCAAATCAGCCTCCTGGCAACAGGCACTTTAGTTCCTGCTCTGGTAACCAGGCATCTCTTGGTCTTCCAGCACTGACCTGAAAACTTTGCAAGGCAAGAGATAAGTCTGTCTGGAAACTGGACAGGCCACTAGATATAGTCGGCCAGTTCTTCAGTCATGAGAATTGTATTTGCTGAACGCCAGGGATCTAAAGGAGTAGAAAAAGAGAGACGGTTTAAATAATGAGCATAACTAAAACCAGTCATAAATCTGTGGGTTTACATACTAACCTGCTGGTATGAGGTGGTGTATACCATCACGTTCTGTTGCTGGCCATCTGCAGTGATCAGTCCTGCAGGCAACTGACCGGCTGCAAGTTAAAAGTGAAGCACTTCATATTAATTCTTCATGGAAACCCTTTAAAACACCAATAGCTATAAATAAAGGGTATGGTATGTTTCGATGACATCGAATTTTCTGAACAAGGCACTTGCTAAAGAGTTTGGATGTCTCGCATGTCAGCACTGAAGAAGGGAAACACAGCTATATGCCTGAAATAAGCTTGATGAAAAGGTTTGAACTTACTGAAGGTGTCATCTGTTAGTTCTTCACCAAGGCCTTCGCTGACTGTAACCGGAGTGATGCCTTTCTCACCCTTCATTGCCTTGGAAACATGAGCATGTTACTTGTAACTGCCAACCACAATTTGTGCTCTAAAAAATGACATTTATGATGACACATGCAGGTATTGCTTTTGCACAAATGACATTCTGCAATATTCGATCTCTTTGTTTCGCTCAAAGATATGTTCTCTACAATTCTTTATATGGGTGGACATTCATATTTTTAGACCATGATCTCTAGTCTAGATAAACTGGTGTGTGTGAGTGAATAATACCTCTCTGAACTTCTGCAGGTAGAGTTTAAGCGGCTCCACGTACATGTCAAAACCCAGAGTGGACATAGCAAACAGGATGTCCTCTCCATTAATGGTCTTGCGTTTCTCTTGATGGCATCTCTCGCTGGCCTCCGATGTGATGAAGCTGATGAACTCGCTTACACACTCCTGCACACACTCTTTTGCATCCTTGGCTATCTGAGATTAAAAAGAGGTGATAAAAGGCCTTTACTTGTATTTAAGTTTAGGACACTCAAAAAGACAGTTTCTAGACGTTTCTCTTGGATATACGTCACAATAGGGAAGAAAAGATTATCGCAACTCTCGTTTCATGACGACTTTTTTCCCAGAGTGCTTTTTCTCTGATATTTTATTGGTTTTCCAATAACATGGGAACAGTTTAAGATGCACAATACACAAAATACAGAATGAGCAACTACCTTTCCAGTCTGTGGGATGGCATTCTTCATGATACGGGCGACATTAGCGATGGGAAGGTAAATGTCTTGCTCTCGGAAGTTGTCTTTGCTTCCGTTGCCATCCTCATGGTCGTTAAAACTTTCATCCCCATCATCTGCACACATAAAATGTACAAAAACATGCTGCTTCTTATCTCATAATAAACGTTTTCTTAATTACATTTAACACAGGTGAATGATGTCCATGTCCTCACCATCCTGGGTCTGTAAGACATATGTCCCTCCGGTCATATACTCTCCAGTTATTCCTAACTGAGTAGTATCTGTGGTACTGTTGTCTCCGTCCATCTGAAAAAATAAATACGATAATGAGGGTTGTTAAAACATTTATTACAATTACAGCTTCAAAATGGACAAGAATACACTCATGGCCCAGGAAAAAAACATCTAAATAACTCCCCAGAATATGATGAAAAAATATTATTAAAAAAATGATAATAATGAATAGCACACATTGGGATTAAAGCATTATAGCATATTATATATTTACAAATACATATAATATACATTTACGAAATATACTATTATAGAATAAATACGTAATAAATGTGTGCAACGTGGCTGTGGATATGTTATTAATATAACGTTAGTCAATAAATAGTTAAATAATTTTTTGTATGCATCTCTAGCAACCCTTTGTTTTGATAGTCAGCTAGCAGGTTAGCATCACACCGGCTCAAGCTAACTAATTACACGCATTTAACAGTAAGAAATAGCTCATTTGTGAACCATTTGCATACTTTAAACAGAAACTAACAGTCTTCTTTTATAAATAAACTTGCTGTTTATTAAATGTGGTTGAATGTGGCTTCGGGGCCTCGCGTGCATTTAGCCTCCATCTCTCCACTCAAATAATCCCTTACCCATCCTCAAACATTCATTCTTTCAACACTTCCTGTATTTAACTGCTCCTTCGGCCCGGTAAAACCTGTAAACGCCTGCCGTTAACATCCCTTTCTACCCGTTAAACGCGAGAATTATCGCTGAAGCGGATCATTTGACCATAGCCACAAATACAAACCTGACTCGAGCTCGCGCTGCAACTTGATTGGACGGAAATGGGTCTGCTCTGCGCGAGAGAGTTTGTGCCCGCGCTTGTGCACGCGTGGATATCGGTCACCAGGGGGCGCGCTGAGGAAATTGTGAATTAAAGCTATAGAATCCAGTGCATTTGGTTGCATTTAACTACATGTAGCCTAATCTTAAAAACGTTTTTTTTTGGTTTGATGATATGATAAGATTCATGCTGACTGTAGGCCTGTATACATGTGGATAATTATAATTTAATTTTATGTAGGCCTAAATAGGAGTAAATCATATACATACTGATTTCCCATTCATTCCCATTTTGCAGGTTTCAGGTAAAGATGCTAGAGCTCAATTTGACAAAATCACCGAATGAGGTGAATTTCAAATTCCATTGCAGTCTTATCATCACCAACTGTGAAAAAAGTTTGATTTTTTTCTGCATTTAATCGCTTTATTTTTATTTTTTTACTTCTTTTTCATGACTGAATGATGCATGGTATGTTTAAAAACCCCATGCACAGTTAAGTAAATGAAAAAGTAGACTAAATAAAAGCTAAACGTTTTTGTGGCAAAATCCACAAATAACTGGCCACAAATAACTGCATTTACAGGAGTTTCCATTCATTTTATGTATAGTAATTTTTAGCTGTACAGTAAAAACTCCCCTCAGAGGACACCAACACATGACCTTGTAGTTCTGGCCTAATTCCCTCTTGGGAATGGACACCTCAGAAACTGCCTCTAATAAGCAGGTCCAGAATGCAAAATCACTCATGAATTTTAAACGTTTCTGCTTCACTCAGCACTGAATGCTGTGGACCTTGAATGCATAATGATATTAGAGACTGCTTATTAAGGGAGGAAATGTTGTGGCAGTTTATATCCATATAAATTAAGACTTAATTTTCAATTTGGGTTTTGCTACAAAATCTTCTGCACCCAACCAAGAAACTTAGGAAGATTATGTAGAACATCTATGCATGCAACAATGTCATTAATAAATAATTAACATTGCATTAGGCTTTCAGTTCTTATCATTGATTAGTTTCCTCTCTAAGTCTCAAAAGTCATTTCTGTGATTGTGATTGTGTTGTGTCCATGCTTCAGCACAGGGGGGCATTGACTCAGCACTGTTTAACTGAGGCTTTATAATCTAATTGTATTGCAGGTTAAAATTCAATTAGCTGCGGGGTTTCTGTATTTGGGTTTCTATTTTATTTAATGCAGTGTGTTGATTTATGGCTTTTCGTCTGGTGATATGTATTGGGCTACTTGTTTCTTCTTCTTCTGGTCTTTCCAGCTTCTGCATTATATATGCACATACGGAAACATTTCCCACCAACCTGACCACAGTTTCGTAATGTAGATTGGGATTTTTTAGACCAGTAGTTTCCTGCTCTGATGAACTTGCTTTTGTTTATTTTTAATTTCTTGTAATTTTATTACAATTTTATTTTATTCATGTACAGGCTTTATATGTAGTTATATCTAAAAAATAAAATTTATACATTTTAGTAGGGTATTATTAATAATAATAGTAGCAATACAACGTACAATTAATTAATAGTTAGTAATAATAATATTTATAAGAATAATTATTATTATAAAACCTTTACAGAAGCTATATTTCATCTAAAATGCCATGACCTTTGCCTGGATTCTGATTAC
>NC_138224.1:6222988-6340488 GCF_964197995.2 Scardinius erythrophthalmus | reverse complement strand
TATCAAACCTGGCCCACACATGCCCTGATAAGCTTGCATCTTTGGAGAATGCCAACTGTATAGGAATACCCTGCACATCTGAAAGGCTTCCTTCTTCTTTCATTTTTGTTGATGTCAAAAGCCACGCCTGCAGACAAGACCGCCTCATGCTTTCTGCACATCTGTCCGCCTCTCTCTTGCCCTTTCCGTCTCTCCGATGGTTAATTGTTAAAGCCATATGTGTGAGATAAAAGGTGTGGTTTATGAGTCAGCCCATTAGGCTCATTACGCTCAGCTTGCACCGTCTGCGGAGTGTTGTCGTGGGAGGAGCCGCGTCTTAATGATGGAAAACGGCATAAGTGTCTTTTACCAAATCCAACATCTGGATGCCAGCCACCCGCATCTGGAGGAAGCTGGAAGAATGAGCAGATCTCTGTGTATGGCTGATTATATCCTAAATCCCATAATAACTTTGCTTTTTTAGGAGCCGGTGCTTTAAATATTTTGGTAAAGTGAGTTTGTGTTGCGTGATTATGTGTTGCTCCTTTTTCGAATTTGATAATTACAGAGTTGTGGGGTCATGGTGTGTGCAGATCCCAGAAGAAGTGCTCCGAGGTTGCTCTTTTATAGCTGAGGAGAGATAAAGTTCTCGGATACGCTATATATAAGTGACTCGGTCTTGATTATTTTCCTAAAAGTCCGTAGGAGAAATAAATAGACACACACAGACGAGACAGTTGTTGACATACAGTAAAAGTACAGAGGTATAAAATGACTGCGTGTGCTGATATTTTTTACTTTGATTAAAAAAGTTTGGGATCTTTTGTTCAGCAGGACTTCCAATGGGCATAATGAAAAGTGTGTATATGTTTGTGTGTGTGAGTGTCTCATTAGGGCCTTTGTCAGCCTGCTAGCTATAGCAGCAGTCATTATGCACTACAGAGTGTCAGCGCGTGCTGAATTGAGTGTGTTGTTGGCGAGAGAAGGCTATTGATAAGCATTGATCTTGCCGTATGACTTGGGCTCTAGACTGTTAATGGGAGAAGAGGGTCCTAACCACATTTGGCTATTGTTTCTGCCCGTTACCATGACGATGGGAAGATTTTTTCATCTGTGACAGAATGAACAATGAAACCAATGAAGGGTTACGAATGTCTAAGAAACACACACACATGCAAAAGACACAATTAGCTGAACTTACACACCATGATTGGAACGTCTCATTGATGCTCCACTCATATCAAATATCACAGCAGCGATTTCTCTTCTTGACTCTTCTTAGATCCTGGTTTGCTTTTGTGTTCTTTGGGTGAATCTCACAAAACTTGTTAAATACATGTCTGGGTCATATTTAACCATAACATAAAAAAAAAAGGAAATTATATTTTGGCAAAAGGAAAATAGTTTTACCATTCACCACCAATTCTCATTATAATGCAAAAAATCTCTTATTATCATATTATTATTATAATTTATAAATATAATTTATATTATTATTATATTATTATAATTTATTATAAATTATTGCCGAATATTATAAATAATCTAAATGGCAAAGTATATACTATAATTAGTGCTGTTAAATCAATTAATCGCGATTAATCGCATCTAACATAAAAGTTTGTAAATACTTAACTGTATATTTACATGTATGTATATATATATATATATATATATATATATACATACATACATACACACGCACATATATTTACAAACGTTTATGTTAGATGCGATTAATCACGATTAATCGCTTTGACAGCACTAATATAATATGATATAATATATATATATATATATTATAGTTATTATATTATATTTATATACAGTATATACAAAATTACAATTGAAATTTATATTAAAGTATTTATTGTACATAATTTGATTTAATAATGGGGTGATGGGGGAGGGGGGATTCTAAACAAGAAAATAAAGTCACATTGCAAAATATAATTTCTTTTTTTTATTCCTTTTAATTTTTGGTTCTGAAATACGACCTACACTTTTCTTTGTGAAATTCAGCGCTGCAGGTACAGTTTTTTACAATCAGACTAAGCAAGTCTGGGGATTTGTTCAGAATTAATTACGTTCTTTAAAAGAGCTAAAGTGAATTATGGTTTTTAATAAGGACGACGGTTTGACTGTGCATGCCTATGCTTTCAGGAGAGGTGTGTATTTATACAGACTTCTCCTGATTATTGTGTAAAAATGGCCGTTAATAGCCATATAAGAGTTATCTATCACTATCCACTAGTTCTAAACAAGCATACTTGTCTTAAACACTCACATTTATATATGTGCATAAGAGGTTGATTTGTTCCAGCAATACTTGATAGCTCATCCTGTTCATTGATTAAAACATATTTATCAGTGCTGCAGGCCAAAGGAAAGAGAGAGGACCAAAGAGAACATTAGACAGAGACAAAGAAAAGAGTGAACTCGAGTGAGAAAATATGCGACGGCGGAGAAATACCACATTTCACGGGGTGTAAGCGATCACCATGGAAACAGCGGCATGTATTATGTGTGTTTTGGGGGGATGGGGTGTGAGAGTGTAAACAGGTGTTCACACGTGTGTGTGTGTGTGTGTGTGTGTGTGTGTGTGTGTGTGTGTGTGTGTGTGTGTGTGTGTGTGTGTGTGTGTGTGTGTGTGTGTTAGTGGTGTGGATGCTTTTCTTTTGTATGTTTGTAAGCATGTGGACATGAAGGCTCACTCCCTTGAATAATAAGATGATGGGTGGATACAGTGAGAATCCATAGCTATTAATAAAAAGTTTATTTATCCAGTTTAATCCCTCTTCTGCACTGAAATAAAATTAAGCAGTGAGCAATTGCATGGGGCCTGAAAAGACACATTACAGTTGATATGAGTGCAGAACGGATGTGAAAAAGAGAAAGCAAAACAGAAATCAAGAGGGCGTGTTGGGATAGAATCATTAAAAATTGGGTGTATAAGCATACACATATACCCAGCTTTTATGATTTTTTAACTTAATGCGCATTAACAAGATTATAGGTTACTATTTAAGTAAATGTATATTTTACCACCATTTCAAATTACTTTTTTTTTTTTTTTTTGCTTTTGAAATGTGCCACTTAAACAATATTGACTGTTTTCAAAAAGGTTTCCCCTGAACACTCCCCTCATCTGCCATTGGTTGGACAAACTGATAGTCCCTCCCCCAAACTAACGACCCATTGATTGAGCCATTTTAACATCCAAAAATATGTCTAATTTGAAAACATCACGTTAAACAGCAAATTTCTAAGAAGTTCTTGGAGTAACAAGGAGGCACCACCATTGCTTTTATTCGCCAGTTCAAGTAACGAAGACGTAATAATGAGTAAGCTTTAGATTTTAGACTGAATATTGGCAGTTACTTTGTCTTTTTTCGCTCCTCTTAACAAAAATATTTGAGAACACGGTAGAAGCATTTCATTCTGAATCCTGAATGAATCCGTGTTTTTGAACAAAACGGTTAAGTGAATGGTTCAATGACTCATTCATAAAGACTTTCCAACTATATAGTAGGTGAAAAACAGTATGTGACAAAAGAAGCATGTCCGAATTCACAGTACTCATAAAAGCAAAAAGTACCCGGATGACATACTTCTTCCAGCGAAATTCTAAAGCGTGTATACAATGGACAGTGAAGTGGCGTAACTGACGCTGGTAGGTCAAATGATAATGACAATATGGCGAATGTAGTATGTTCAGATTAGATTCACACTCATGCTATACAGAACATACTTTTTTAGCTGTTGTGAAGCAATTACTTATTCAAAATAAGTACCTACTCAAGAGAGTGTGCCATTTTGTAATCGTACGCAGCCAGTCAATTGTTTCGTTCCTGAATGAATCGTTTTTTGAACAAATTGGTTGAGTGACTGATTCAGTGACTCACTCATAAGTAACTTGTTTCATTCCTGAATGAATCGTTTTTGAACAAATTGGTTGAGTGACTGATTCAATGACTCAATCATAAGTATAACATAGTTTCATTCTTGAATGAATCAGCGTGTTTGAACTAACCGAACTGACAGTAAGTATAATGATAACTAAAGTTTAAAGACCAAAACTATAACGCAAACAGCACAGAGGAACAATATTGTTGGAATCACTTTCAGAACAATTTTTTGCAGCTGACGATAAAAACATTGACAGCCAATCAGAATCGACCTGACTTTAAAGTGCTTGAGCATTTTAGAGAGGTAGACATAACTGCAGTGCATACTTATAATAAACAGAATGTGTGTGTTTGTGACACTGTTGAAGGTCCTGGTATGATCTGCATCGAGTGTGACTCTTCTTGGTTTGACTAATGTCACCCCCACCCCCCCAGGCTATTTTAAGATCTCACTGTTGCATAGTCCTCTTCCAGTCTGTAATTTTGTGGTATGTGTATGTGTGTGTGTGTATTTCAGTTACTTTAAAACCATACCATTTTGCTTTGAGAAAATGGAAGAGGAACTTTAGAAGTAACATGGATGCTATTTAGTGAACAGATCGTATTGCACGTGGAAGTGTGTGTGTGTGTGTGTGTGTGTTTGAGTGAATAATAGTGCTGTATAGAGCGTCTCACTCACAGCATAAGTGCAAAGCCTGGACAAAGTCTGATTATTAAGAAGTATCAATGCAGTTGCTGTTCACTTTTCTAATTCACATTTTTAGTACATTTTCAAAAGTACGCCCTTAGTCGTGACATGAAGACATCCCATAAGTGTACTTCCTTTTCATGTTCCCATGGCAACAGTTCCAGCGGCCCTTAGTGGGCTTTTTGGTAAGATGTAGCGGGTGATTTACGGGCCTGGTTTTCTGAGCATGCTCCAAATAGTAACACAAGACAAAGAGCCAAAACAGTGCGAAACACTGCTCACTCAGACAGCAGTTCACTGCTCCATACTCAGTGCTCATTCACATACATAAAGCTGATTGTTCTCTGGTTTTGTCTCATAAAAGCAGCCATTGTTTAAAATCATCTAAAAGACACAGGTTTATTTCATGGAGTGTTAAATATGAGCACTATTCTGTTTTGTGGATCCTTTATTTGTTGTCAATGGGCTTTCACAATTATGACTTTTCCGCTGAGGATGAATTCTACTGAGGATTAATACAAATTATTGTGATTAATCATTTATTGTCTTTTTGTTCATGCCATTTAAATGTATGATATGAAATGTATAAAGTCTCATAATCAAACATTTGCAATCAAATATTGCACTGGGTAGCCTATTACTTTTTTTTTTTTAAATAAACTGAAATTAAAATATTAATAAATATCACAATGATTCATGCCATTTACATCTATGATTTGAAATGTATAAATTATCATAATCAAACATTTGCAAATAAATATTACACTGGGTACAATTACATATTTTTTTAAAATAAACTGAAATTTAACTATTAAAATATTTATAAATATTACAACATTTATACTTTCCATTCACTCTGTTGATTTTTGGAACCTAGCCAGCCTAAATATGATAGTAAATGATTATTATTATTAATACAATTTCGAATATTATTTTTTAAATGAAATGTTCATTAATATTTTCTGTAATGATTTTAGTAAAAATAACAATTATTATGATTTTTATTATTATTATATTTGGAATATTATTGTTTAAATGATATTGTTATTTTTATTAATGTTGTTTTAAATTTGTGTTAATAATATTTGTATTATTATTTTTTAAGTGATATTATTTTCATTAATATTGTTTATAATAATAATGATGTTTAAATGATATTGTCATTTTATTAATATTAACAAACTTTTGTGACGTAGCATTTCATTAGTATTACACAGTGCCTGTAACGGCCAAATATATTTGGGATGCTTGTGAACTAAAGTCAGCCTAGAGCATTTTGGGTTCACAATGCGTGTTAAAAGTGAAAAGAGTCAAAAGGAGCTGCACATCTTCTGTAATGGAGTTTTGGGCAATCAAAAAAACCATGCTGCTGTAGATTTCAGGCTATACGTGTTTGGAATGTAAAGTGCAGAACAAATCGCAAAAAGATCACATATCGCCATATATAATTGATAACACAGTAAAGAACAACAGCTGTAACATTTGTCAAGGTGAGCAGAGCACCAGAGGGAGAGGAGATTCAGACTGGAAAATACTTGAACCGCACTTGTAATTTGGAGGTTGTCTGATTTAATGAAGCTAATTAAAGGTGTAAGTGGGTGATCTAATCAAAGCGCACTCTAAACAGAAGGACTGTGGATGTGAGAGGCCCATCAGTCTGACCCCCCCGTGCTGAGCAGTAATGGTACGCTCCAGTGTAATGGACTCGACCGCATGGTCTCTGGGGTGGGATCGGTCGGTGAGCACATTATTTGGGTTGCTCTATCGTTTCCTCTTTTCCTCATGCCACTCTCAGTCTAAAACATTCATGAGGTTCCTCGGGTCAAATCAGTACCAGTCTCGTGCAGTTAGACCGTGACTAATAGCATAAGCCCGCCCACTTAGACAGGAAGACAACATCAGACACACATGAAAAGCTTGCAGCCAACTACAGTCTAGGTGCCGCTTTACAGTAAAACGAGTTGTCTGCATAAAAATGTGTGATAAAAGAATAAAAAAGATTGCAATACATGCTTGCGAGGATTGTAAACGTGTGCATGCTGTAGCCTCTCATTACAGTGTGGTGAAGAAGACTGTGTATTATGGCCATACATTGAGTCATGTTTTGACACTGCAGAAGGAAGAGAGCTGGTTTTAAACAGCTCAGAGGTGATGATTGAAGTCACGCTGTGGCTGAAGTGTTGTAGTGTCATTTGTCTTCTGAGCAGACGGCTGTTTGCTTCTCCATATCTAACCGTACATTAGACCTCCACTGGTTCCTGCTGATTATAGATCTTCTGCTGCTCTGAATGGAGCAGTCTCAGTTAACAGGGGGTTTAGCTTCAGATTTGGACACTGTGGGTTTGAATTTAATCAGTTTCTATTTGTTGTTTTTCTGTCCTGCAGCCTCTGTTTGCTTATCTGCTATTCTCCTTCTTCTCCTCCTCCTTCTTCTTTAAGGGTGTGTCATGCAGAATTAGAGGTTTGTGGTGGAAGCGTGTTTGAGAGAGGAGAAACTCTGACCTAGCAGCTATAAATAGAGCCTGGCTTGCTTCACAAAGAGAGTTAGAATATATACTACACTATACAGTAAGTGTTCCTGTCTGAATTCAGTTTTTAATTATCTTTTGGACATGCTAGTCACTTACAATGATCCAGCTCTGTCAAACGATGAATAGGAATGATGAAGCATGTTGGAAAAAGCTTAGGTACACTGGAAAAATAAAAAAATGTACAGTTGTTACCTTAAACGTACAGTATGGCATTTTCGCCACTAGGGGTCGCTAACCTATTTACAATAACAAAGGCGTAGTTTGATGACGCAACATTTGCTAAGAATTATGGATCTTGTCGTCAACGTCAAGCCGACCGATCTAATAATGTTTATGGATGAGTGAATACATCGATGTTTTTATCATGACTGTGATATGAAGCAGTTCGGGATTGCTAAGAGACAGATCAGCTCCACACGCGACGCGAGTCCCGCGGATACAAAAGGAATATGGACATTTCATTCTACCGAACTACACGCAAGTGCAGAATTACTAGTCACAGGTCAGTTTATTAGACAAATTAAACTTGTGAGGTAACGCAGCGCTGTTTCACCTGGTCTAACATTACACTAGCACACTAAACTGCATTTGAATGTGTTGAAATTTATGTGTTAGTTTGTCTGTTTGAGACTAGCAGTAAGCTAGATCAACATTAGAATAACATACAGATCATATTCTAACATTTTATCATTGTTGAAACATTGATTAGTTTTATGTAAATGTGCTCACCTGTTTAATAAAGTACATGTAGGAGCGGTCGAAGTCTCGGACGTGGAGCTCTCGTTTATATACTGTCTATGGGAGCTCTCGGCATCTCGAAAACACCGCGCATATATTGATTCTCGTTTTAGTTCTCCTTTTTTATCCAAAGTCTGCTTGCCACGGTCCATAATGTTTGAACGAAACAACAACAGCGTGCAGATAGACATTGCGAACTACAAAGTTGTCCGTGTCAGTCGCTTTGGTTACTATCAGACGGCTCTGGTTCATTGCTCTGGTTGCCATGGCAGCACGAGCGGAAACCAGGGACAACGCGGATATGACGGAATTGGCTGCGACAAAACGGAAATAAAGAAACGGGATGTTTCTCGAATTAAATTACAAATTTCTCCTGGTTTGAAAGTTGTTGGAAACAGTCGGGATAATGTACACAAAATACAATACGGAATAATAAAACACAACTGAAAAAAATATATAACATAGATATAGTGATTTTTGCTATTTTTAAAGCAAAAAAGTTACATATTGTGCCTTTAATGTCAGCGTGATCTTTGTTGTTTACAACCCATTTTGCTTCTTGCGACATATTTTTGAGTGAAACAAGAAAAAATGTAGGATGGGACTTGATTTTATCCATCAGGAAGTGATTGGATAGTGAAAAATAGCCATTACAAGCTATTTGACAAATGGTTAATCCAACAGAATCAACTGTAAGTGACATCAACATTAAAAGAGAGTCGTTTCAGAGGATTATTATATTTTATTATTTTATGTGATTATAGAATTGTATTATTATTATTTAATTAATTCATTAATTAATTAAATAAAATGATTTTTTTGTTTTTGTTTTTTTGTTTAAAGAGCTATATCTATTTGACCTGACTCTTACATTTTTCGGGTGTTAGGTTGTTTCTGTCATATTAAACATAATTTTTGACTTGAATAAAATAAGTTAATTTAGATGTTACCACGTATGAAATTCAGCAGCCATCTATCCACACTGAAATCCAATCCATCATGTGGGGAAGGAGACAAAATGTAGATCTCTTTAATGACAGAACATCCTTAAAGGAAGACTAAATGCTTTTTAATGCCTATGGGGCCCATGCTCTTCTAACACACCACAACATTATACAGCTCAGTTAGATGCTTTTATTTTAATTGCCGAGTCTAGTTTTGAGAGATGTATTTACATTTTGAAGCTATTTTCTGAACATCCATTTAAAGTGATTTATTCCATTTCTGCCTCATTTTTAATCTGTAAAAGCCACTGAGGTGGGCGGTATACATGTTAGGCAAGCAAATTTGGTGAGAGATGGATATGTTTGGAGAGAGGCATATTGATTAAAGGGTCACATTCATGCACTCCACTCTCTAAAACTTATGGTGCGTAAACACTTCAGAGAGTTTATCAGATACCTCATTTTTGCTTCAAAGAGCTTAAGTATCCATCATTTTATTTCCCAGAGTCCCTGGTATAAACAAACGTCTGCCATCTGCCAGGTTTGCAGCTTGATGTCACCCGGAGTGTTGTCAGATGTGGTTAGCTGTTGTGTTTCCCAACAAAATTGTCCACAATGACCTGAAATCAAAAGTAGTTACAGAGAGGAGAAGTTACATCAGAATAAGAAAGAGAGAATGCAATACCAAAGTTCATGTCTCAAGTCTCAAAAATGACTTTTTTTCCCCCCGAAACCACATGACTTTGTTTTTCTGTGGAAAACCGAGCAAATTAAGCTAACGAATCAGAATTTTTGGATGAAACAGTGAAGTGAATGAATCAGTAATCGAATATTAAATTTGCTGCGTCTCCAAGCAATGTTTCTGAATGTTTCAGAGTTTTGAAATAAAACAGTTAAGTGATTGATTCAATATTTGGATATTAGATTTGCCATATTTCCAAGCAAAAGTTGGTAGTATGGTAGTTGGTTTCTGAATGAATCTACGTTTTTGAAGGAATTTGTTAAGCTAATGATTCAATGATTCACTCAGCCACGTGTTTCATTTCTGAACGATTCAGTGTTTTTGAAGCAAATGATTCAGTGATTCACTTGTAGAGAGTCTACAATCATGCATTCTTTTATGTCAATGAAAAACTTCTCCTCTGCCGTAGATTTCACATCTTGAGGCACCATATTTACATGTGATTCTATTATCATATTTAGTTGTGTGTTTGGGTGAACTAGGTGGGTGAACACTCTTCAAAGCTTTGTGTGAGAAGCACAAGTCTTTGATCACTATACAGATAAAATGAAGCTTCTGAGCTCTTGCAGTTGAAATGACAACGTCTGTAGACAAGTGTCTGTTTCCTATTCTCCAAACTCCAGGATGTCTTTGTTCCTATGGGAATGCTTTGGCTGTAGTTGGGATATGACAATGACTACAGGCCGCATTTCAACTATCTTTTTCTTTTTTTTCCCCCTCTCTCTTCTCTTTAGCTGACACAAGCACTTCCTTCCGTCTTCGAGACTAACTAATTACCCACATGGGCACACAGAGCGGTGCTTAGCGTTGGCCTGGAAACGCTCTTGACAACCCGCCGATGATTTTAAGCTTTATTGCATCATCAATGATGTCAGAAAGTATAATCATTCTTAACCTCAGGATCTATACGAGACTCCCGTGGACATTACACAGCAAAGTCCAGAGGGAAAGGTTTCAAATGTGGGAAGTCATATCGTAGTCTTTCTTGAAAGGTGAGAGGTTCGGCTGATTGGATCGATAATAATTGCATATGCAGAACACAAAAGGTCACCTATGTTGTCTTATTGTTATTTTATGAGGTCAGCGTGTGTTTGGAAAACTCTCGTCATTATCTGTGTGTGTGGTCTGTGACTGTGAGGGAATGCACTGTATTGTTTGACTGTCTCTTGTGTTTTGTTTTGATGGATGGAGCCTTTGAGTGGCAGATGGCTCTCCAGCCTGCAGACGTGTTATCACACACCAGGGGGTCCACACACACAAACACAACAACACAACTCAGTGCATTAGACCACCAACATGTCCACTTCTTTAACTGAGGGGAGGGTTTTCCCCTTTTCATTTACTATATATGGCGCTTTCCACAAGCAGGGTACAAAATAAAGCTATGATTTTTTTTGGTCAAGTGTGTATTTTTTGTGGCACTGGCATCACCAATGACTGTTTACTTATTTTTTTTATAGGGAACAAATTACACTCTACAGCTTTAACATTCAAAAAATGTTGTTTGTTCACCTCATAGATATTTTATGAGCTGTGTTAGTTTCTCTTTCAAGGCTGTTGTACCTTTCAAAATGTACCTTTTTCTGTGGGATTTCATTATTTTCAAGAAATAAACCTAAATATAAACATGAAATAAATAAAAACATCAAAATGGGTCGCAAATTTAGCCTATGCTAAACTCACTGGGGCTATGTAATTTGGGATCAAATAAAATATTAAAATGAAATGAAATAAAAATATTCAACAAATAAAATAAAATTATAAAATATCAATATTCAAATACATTTAATATTTATTTATATAATACTTTTTTGTGTAAAGTATTAAACATTTAAATGTATTAAGAAAAAAAAACGAGACGGTATTTACTAAGTGTATTTAATAATAGTTTATTTTGTATTTACTATAAGTAAATTTACTATGCATTGAATTTGACACACACACAAAAAATCTCATACCATATTAAACATGCCATTTTAAAGGGATAGTTCACCTAAAATTAAAATTCTCTCATTAATTACCCGACTTTCGTTCATCTTCGGAACACAAATGAAGATATGAAATAATAAAATCTGAGCCAGTTCTTCACTCTTCCATTGACAGCTAAGCAACTACCACTTTGACACTTTAAAAAGAGATCATAAAACTAATCCATATGAATTAGAAGGTTTAGCCCAAGAGACACAAAACATGATCGCTTTATGATGAACAGATTGAATTTAGGCTTTTGTTCACATATAAACATATGTGCTTTATTCGAGAACAAACCTCATTGGTTCCTACAGAAGCTCAAACGTGCTGCGTAACACAAGAATGAAGTTTTAAAATCACTTTATGAACTGTTTGAAGTGTCAAAGTGATAGTTACGCAGCTGTTGGAGGGAAATAAATCGCTTAATTTGCGTTTCGAAGGTGAACGAAACGGCATGGGGGTGAGTAAATGATGACAGAAATGACATTTTTGGGTGAACTGTCCCTTTAATTACAGTGCATGTATAGTATAATAAGGAATCAGTGTGTTTGTGTTGCTGATGCTGATTCAGCTTAGATGGTCAAGATCTGGATCTGGGCAGCCAAACTCAGTCATTAGCCATCAATTCGTCTGATTATGATCTGCTTCTTACTATCATTGCCATCTTGTTTGTCTGTGAGAGAGTATCTGATTGAGTATCAGAGTTTGCAGGTCACCTTTAAATCTGATAGCATCTTGACAGTGAGTTAGGGCTGAACTTAAGTCTGAATTACTGCATGTGTTTTTGAATAATCTTTGAATCTTTGTTTTGCGTAACGTTGTTGTTTTTGGCCTAGAGTTGCAGGACAGATGACACCTGCAATGCAGATCGAAACAGCAGAGGAAAATATTAGCAGCAAATATATGAATACGAAAGTGCTTTCTGTGACATCCGTATCCCGTTGTTTGTGAGTTTGAAGGACGTGAAGCCATTTTTCTCTGCCTGTCTTCAAGGTGACACGTTTGTCGGCTGGTTTCAGATGTAATGTGATCTGAGGGACAATATGGACGGATGGAGACGCAGAGGGAAGAACGAGACGAATGAATAATGACGGCATGGGTCGGCCAAAGTGAAAGCGCGTGTACATTCATTTTGCACAATGACAGTAGTACAAAGATGAAGAGGGACAGAACAGGAAATAAAAGGATGCAGATTCATCCCGATTGTCTCAAGGAAGAGTTTGGATAATGAATTCAGCTCTCTCTGTGTGTGTGTGTGTGTGTGTGTGTGTGTGTGTATCCACATTGAGTATGCAATTAGAGTGCTGTGTCGGCATCACGACGCCAGGATGCTGACACGCTCATAAAAAGCCCCACAAACAACTCAAATACACGCACAGCAGAGGTCCGGTGAAGTATGATGTAGTTAGTAGTCATGTTCACGACTCTGGGTCGGCTTTTGCCAAAATTGTGGGGAACAAATATCCCCTCAAGGACAGTAAAACTTGTAATCACCTACAATGGAAGACAAGCAAACAGTCCCCATGAGGAAAACGCCTAAATAAACAGACTAAATAATGCCTTAATGGAGGTTTTCTGTGAAGGTTAGGGGATAAAAACATCATTAGCTCAGTATAAAACCAATAGAAATCAATGGAAAGTCCCCACTATGACAGAAAATAACAAACATGGGCTATTAGACTCCAATCTTTTTAGCTTTTTAGCTCTGATTCAACGTTCTTGACCTACAATCCTGGTTCCAGACACAGAGATGACCACTTTAACAGCACTCACGCACACACCAACTCACACACCCCTCTGATGAAATATAGTAGGAGAACATGACAAACACATCTTAACTTGTCTGACTAAGTGTATAGCCAGACATATGGGTGAAGACTCTCTTTATTTTGTGGTTTCTGACTTAATCAGTCATCTGAGGTGAAGGAAACACTTTGAATTTATATACAGACACCTTAAAGGGCTAGTTCACCCAAAACGAACATTCACCCTCATGTTTTTCCAGACCTGTATGACTTTCTTTCTTCTGTGGAACACATTTTTTTTTTTTTTTTGTCCAATGAAAGTCAATTATTGTTTTGGACTTTCATCATATGTTTGAAAATATGTTCTTTTGTGTTTCGCAGAAGGAAAGACATACACATTTGGAACGACATTAGGGTAAGTAAATGAGAATTTACATTTTTGGGTGAACTGTCCCTTTAAGAACAACTCTAACACAACACACACACTACATTTGTCTAGTAATTGTTTGCACTTTTCACATCTGTAAAAGTGGATTAGGCTGAACCTATCTGACAAAAGACCTTTATGCAACACACACGCACACACTCGAGCTCGTTCATTAAGTCATATGTGAATGGGAAAGATCATCCTGTGGTTGTCTGGGTGCAGTGAGTCAGAATATTTCATTTTGAGTTCCCACACACACTTCTGAATACTTCAGTAATGTGTTTTAAGTTGTTTGATCAGATTAAGAAAATATAAAATAGAACATTTCATTGCTGAACTTTCTGCAATGCTAATATATTCTTCATATTCTGCTGTCTTTTAAAGACTCTCATTGCCATCGTAGTAATTGTTATTGGAAAAATAACAAAATTATAATTAGAGAATGAAATGCTTGAGTGAAAGAGAAATGAGAAAATGCCAGCAAAGTTAATCAGAGAAAGTGGACAATCTGCTCTGATGTCCGTGTCTGGTGGGAAGCAAACACACACTTCCTCTCAGTCCATGTAAACACACACACATGCACACACACACACACACAGTGCTTATCAGTCGTTGATTAATGAAGTCACCCAAATACATTGTAAATATTGAACTCTTAGTGGAAAGCTAATTCAAACCATAATGAGATTGAAGCCTTGTCTCTTTACACAAGGAAAAAATTATTAATAAACTGGACTCTTGCAAAAAAGCAATGTACCATGAGGGTATCAGATGGTAAAAAAAATATATATATAGTATTTAGATGATACTCCAAGGTACATTAAAGGAGATAAAGGCATTTCCAATGGACATGTCCAAAAAACATGCCATTTCCATAGACCTAAAAGAAACCTAAAAACATGGCACTTCCATAGGCAAAAAAAAAAAAACATGTTATTTCCATGGGACAAGTCCAAGAAAAACATGGCGTTTCCATGAGAGAAGTCCAAAAAACATGGCATTTCCATTGGACATGTCCAAAAAATGGCATTTCCATGGGACGAGTAAAAAAAGGCAGTGCCATGGAACATGTCTAAGAAAAACATGGTATTTGCATGGTACATGCCCAAAAACAGCAACAACATGGCATTTCCATTGGACAAGTAAAAAAACAAAAAACAAAAAAAAAAAAAACATGGCATTTCCATGGGACATGTCCAAAACAACAAAACATTTTCATGGGACATGTCCAAACATGGTATTTCCATGGGAAATGCCCCACCCACTAAAACATGCCATTTCCATTGGACAAGAAAAACAAACAAAAAAAAAAACATGGCATTTCAATGGGACATGCCCTCCCAAAAAAAAAACCCATGGCTTTACTCACCTACCACAATAATGCAATGTGTTATAATTTTCATGCGCTTTTATTAATTAATCAGCATATCCATGTTAATTAAATTTCACTCTCAAATGATTGAGAGACCTAGTATTTTTGTTTTCTTTTGCTAATGGGAATTGGTTCAAAATGAAATAAAAATCTGGCTGTGTTTTTGTGCGTTGGCTGGGATTTGATGGCCTGCATTTGTCAAAATGGAGCCCTGTCATCTTTATTGACTAAAAACATCTTTTTTTATTACTGAATGTGATTTTATGAGTGAGTGCATTTTAGTTGTAGTCTGACTTATGGCTGTGTGTGCTCAGAGCGGTGATAAGGGAACTGATTTGTTTTAGAGTATGTTACGGGTAGATAGAAACAGATTAATCCTCCGGTATACCATAATCCTCGGCTGATGGATGGCTGCAGATATGCGACCATGTGATCATGGCTCGGAGGAAACCATCCTGCTGGGAATGAGCAGTGCAAGGTCATGTGTACAGCTGGGCTAGTTAATAATCCAAAGTTTTTATATGCTGCTATTTCTCTGTTTCAGGATCTATATATTAGTGCTGTTCATTGGCTGTAAACTGTGTTTAGAAGGCTAACGCATTCCTGCTTTGCTCATTTAGTTTTCTGATTTCCCTTAGGACTAAACAAGATCTCTGTGCCTCAGGTTCTTTAGTTTCCCGGCTCTCCGGAATAAAACATTGCCATTAGATCCTCATCCATCAGCAGTGAGACATTTCATCAATGTACAGCCTCAGATCTCCACAGTTTAATATTCATAAAGCTGGCCACTACATGGTTTGTCTCAAACAATGGCTAACTGTATGATGAAGCGGGTGAGCTGAAGGTCACGCAGCGGAGCGGAGAGTGGGGGGGGGGAGGGCAGGTGCTGTGCCACCGTCAGTGGTGTTGTCAGCATATGGCAAATTACAGCAGGTGTGTGACCAATGAACCACCAATTTAATAACAGCAAGATCCACATGGACGCAGGTGGGATAATTTTAGGAGATGTTCAACCCATATTCAACCCCAAACACACACACACTTTGTTTGCAGATCATTGTTTCTGGTTGTAATGAGTTAGCAGGCAAGATAAGTTCAGCATTTGAGGTCAGTGAGGTTTATTTTTTAAGAAATGAATACTTTTATTTTTTAGCAACTATGCATTAAATTGATCAGAGGTAACAGTGAAGATTTATAATGTTACAATTTATTCATTAAACAATCCTGAAAAAAAAAGTGTATCAGGGATTCCACAAAGCTATTAATCTGTTTTCAACATTGATAGTAATAAGAAATGTTTCTTGAGCAGCAAATCAGCATATTAGAATGATTTCTGAAGGATCATGTGACACTGAAGACTGGAGTAATGATGCTGAAAATTCCGCTTTGCATCACAGGAATAAATTGCATTTTAAAGTACATTGAAAGAGAAAAATTGTACTTTCCTTTGTTAAAGTTTTTGGCCTGTCCCTAAAACGACCCTTTTGACGTGAAGTATCATATATGACAGAATGAAAATTGAAAAAAAGTCTGTTTTTGGCTTCATAACCTGGAATCTGCACACTTTTTTCACACTAAAAAGAGAAAATCTGCTAAAATATTGAATAAACACAGACATAGATCAGGATGTGAAGAACTTGAATGACGGGTCTTTGAATTCTGCGGGCTAGTATTCCATGTGGGTATATTTATAACTATAAATGCACGATTATAAAGAAGGATTAGTTCCTCAGATGAGTGAGTGATAAACTGGCGTGCAGATTGCGAGGGATCTGAACGTTTCTAAAAGACCAATTAAATCACATCTCTCGCTATCTTTCGTGCGCTAATGACGACCCCTCAGGTTGTCGACCCTGCTGGTCCAAACCGTCTGTTTCTAGTCCAATAGCCTCTCTATTCCTCATTAACACATCGTCCTCTGTCACTCTGCTTTTCCTTTCATCCTTTCATTCCCAGCGGTCTCGGTTTCATTCGGATCCCTTACCTCGAGCCGGACCGAACAGTCAGACATCAGACGCTCTGAGAACGCTGTGCACTTACAGCCATTAACACACTTTTAAACAAAGTTCTCTTTGTGCGAAAACACATTTAACTCTTAACATAACACAAATACATGTTACAAGTCAAGATAGCGTTACATGAGTGCGAATAAACGAACGAATGCGGCTCTGCTACGGCAGCGTGGCACAGAGACTGCTTTCATAGGGCACCATTTCAGCAGAGCTGGTCATTAGCTTTCATCTAGTGTTATTTCAGCAGTGCCGGTCACTCTCTGCGGACTCGCTGCTGAGAGACAAACTGTAGAAAACTATTACTGTCAGTTCCAACATGGCAGAGCGTCTACAGGCATCAGCATGCTTAAATTATTCATTGCAACACACACTCTAGAGAAGTGTGTTGGAATTGAATGTATTGTTTATATGGAGATTTGTTGGATGGGTTTGCATTATTAAAGACATGCCCTTTAACTGAGGGCATCCATTCAGACAAATGTGTGTGTGTGTGTGTGTGTATTCAAGTGGGCAGATGAACACTACACTATCGATTCAACAAAAACCTGCCCTGTCAGGATTGGTTTCTTTTGCTTCCAGGCTCGTCTAACAGTCCATCTCTCTCTTTCTTTGTTTTCTTTGCAGTTATGAGGCGAAACCCGTTCGCGACGGAGGGCTGCTGTCGGAAAGGCTCCAGAAACGCCCTACAGGAGCTGTACAACCCCACACAGGTATCAGTTTGTCATTATATCTATGTAGAAATTACAGCGATACGCGGTGACAGTGTTTAAATAAGGTTATGGTGACAATGAGTTCATTTCATGTCAAGTCCATCCAGTCAACCTGTAAATGAAATTTTGCAGGAATTGATTGGATCTTGGAATAACACGCACCAGTGAATGGTTCAAAATAATGTCAGGCTCACGTATTAGGGAGTAAATCAGGTCAGTTTTGATTTCACGGGTCTATAAGTTTTGGTCTGCATCGAGGTCAGCGGGAAAGAATAACCTCTGGACCGTCACTGGAATGCCTGAGCACGTTACTATGGAAACATTCACATTTCATTTCCAATGTAAAACAAGCACGTCTAGAGCTTAGCCGAGCAGATTGGCTCGACCACAAAGCGGACATTATGCGAGGATTGATTTCATCCGGTTTAATTTCACCCCTCTCCCCTGTCTTTGTTTCTCACGCTCACCTTCCTGCACGTTTTCAGCCACCTCCACCTTTTCATGATTGATCGTACACCCCATTTGTTCTTCGTCGCCCGACCGATCGTCCTGTTCCAGAAAGCAAGGAAAGAGAGTGTAGCTGTTATAGTTTGTTTTCATCTCATGTTCAAAAACTCTTTCACCTTGAGCAAACAGTCTCAGCGCTGTCAGAACGTTTTGCACGTAAAAGAAGCTGAGAACTCCAAATGTCACAGCACAAGTAGGTGGTCTCGTCTGGCACTACAAACACACATTTGTCTTTTTATCAACTTCAAATGCATTTATACTGAGCCAATGATATTTTCTATTCCTTAAAGGAATATTCAAAGTTCAGTACAAGTTAAGCTCAATAAACAACATTTGTGGCATAATGCTGATTACCACAAAAATACATTTCGACTTGTCTCTCCTTTGGGTTACAATGACACACTAACAATAGAGTGCATTAGAGCCCGTCCCCATTTTCAGCGCCACTGGTTCCGAAATTATTATTTTTCATTCATTCTTCATTAAAGAATTATAAGCCATAAACCAAATCAACCAGCTACGAAGTGAATCAAAAACGTATTTGAAAATCAGACAAAAAGACAAAGGTACAAGACTGCGTACTTAACGGCTTTTTATTGAGGGAAAGAACTACAATCCCATCAAGCATTGCAAACTACATAATCGAAACTACACTACTTATTTACAAATGTTGATTATATGTATAAAAACAAAATAAGTTTACTGCAAAATATGCATGCATATATATCAAACATTTCATTTGAGAGCGTAGGGAGATCGACTCGATTACATCATTTGCAGTGCTTAATGGGGGTGGGCGGGGCTTAAAAGCTATTTTGGAGCGTGTTTTTTTCTCGGCTCTGATTGGTGGAATTTTCTGTACAGCATCACGGGTAATGTAGTTTTTCACCACGATTTCTGCTATTTAAAAAATAAGCTGAAATAATCCAGGCTGACGTCTTCAGCAGAAGCAAATGCCATGCATGAACAACCTCGTAACTCACAGTATGTATGTCTTTAATGGTTTAAAAGTTATCCTTCAAAAGCAATTTCCTTATGGAGAAAATGAAATGAGTTTTTACCAGACTGTTGCACTCTATAGAAGAGAATTGGGCCAATATGAAAACGTTAAAATACTCACTGTATACTCAACAGTATAGACACAATACATAAACAATTTACTGAAAACAATTGTGAAAAATCACTTATTTACCTTTTATGTGTAAACTTATATTCAGCTTTACAACTTTGTTGCAAGACGACAGAACGCCATAAACCCTAAAACCCCAAAACGACCGTAAAAATTATTTTACAGCTCAAATAATACACAACTTTTAACAGAATAATTAATCTAAGTGCTGCTTTTATAAAAATATAAGCTTCTTATATATACCTTTAAGTCCTCCAAAAAAAGTAAATGCATCTCTTTGATTGAGCTTGTATTGAACCTTGAATATTCTGACATAAACAATATGCGTGTTTTTGTAAGTAATATGTGATTTTACTGTGGGAAAAACCCTTACTAAGCTTTTATATGTAAACATATCCAGATTCACAACTTTGTTGCCATGATGACAGAACACCATAAACCCCCAAAACAACAGTAAAAACGGAGATTTATATAGGTTTACTGCTCAAATAATACACACGTTTTAACTGAAAAATGAATCTAAGTACTTTTTCTGCTTTTATGTAATGCTTTGTATGCTTTTCATGTTTTATATGCTACAAATGTTATTAACTGTTAACCTGGAATTGTCAACCATTTTGTTCAGTTTAGTTTTGGTTTCAGTTTGTTTTCATTTGTTCTGATTCACGTCACTCATCATCCTTTGTTACCGTCATTATTAGTTCATCCGTGTCAGCTGTGTTAGTTAAAACATCTTGAGTTTGTGTGTAAGTAGGTCACCTAATCCTGCACTCTTTGTCCGGTATCGTTAACACTGTGGTGTGTGTTTGTGTTCTCTGTATGGATCGCTACCTGTTGGATTATTATAAGGAAAGTTACCTGTTTGAATCTTCATCTTCTGTGTCTACGTCTTCCTATCTGCACGCACCCGTTACAGGAAAATTCTCATTAAGAGATTATTTACTATGTTTATAGCCGTTTTCCTCTTCGTGACCATTGGCTGATCCTCTCATGTTGCTAATTTCAGGTTTTACAATACTTGTAGGAACATTTAGTCCCCACAACATAGACAAAAAACCCCACCTCCGCCAACACACTGGTTTTGATGTAAATTCAAGCCTTTTAAAATGAACTAAATCCCTGGTGGATTCTGAATGCATGTACAGTATATTTTCCATATGCAGCAGCACGAATGTAAAGTTCCATTCATTTTTCCACAAATATGACTCTTTCTTTTTGACCACTCGCAAAGCATTTACCATACGATACGCATGAAGGCAACAGTGTTTCATTGAGTTTGGAGACACTTTTACAGGGTAATCTTGTGAATTTCAATACTCTCCTCACACACACACACACACACACACACACACACACACACACACACACACACACACACACACACACACACACACACACACACACACACACACACACACACACACACACACACACACACACACACACTTAGGCCTACATGTAAGTTAGCTTTACTGTGAAAGCAGCCACATTCATTCAGACTATAGAAACACTATAGCCAGGAGATTCATGTTACTGATAAAGCTGTACACTTAATAGACAACAATGCTTTACATACATTACTTATACAGTATGTGCTGTTATGATGTTTTAATGTTCAACAAGCATGCATAGGCCTACACCATGCAGTAAAATGCAGCTTTTATTATTCCACCAGCTAGTAAAATTATTACACAGACTATAATAGCAGATTATTCTCTCTCTCTCTCTCTGTCTACCTGTCTCTCTCTCTCTCTCTCTCTCTCTTATTTTACAGGCTGTTCTCTCTGAGCAAAGCTCTTTAGTCAGGCTGTAATGTGCCTCTGTTCAGCTTATACTGGTTCTGCTGGGTAATGAGACTTTCGCTCATCCGCCGAACGCTTCCGCTCTCTTTCTGTGTGAATGAGCAGGACAGTCTGAGACTCGTGTGCTCAGTAAATGTTACCATCTCAGCCCTAATGAGGAGACCACAAGAGATGTGCAGCTTAGCTTTAAAGCTGTGTTCACACTACCAGCAGCACAATACTTTCAATAGAGAGCTGGCTATTTCTGGGAACACGAGTGACTGTGACTGTTGGTGTCAGGATAGGATAGGATGTCCAGCGACGTGGCAAAGTTGAGATATGTTTATCTCTGTGCCAATGAAGAGCAATTTTCGGGATCGACAACCAATAGGAGTGAAGTCAGTGGAGCGCACGTAACCTGTCACTATCCCGTAGTAGAATGTCGAGACAAGATGGAGGAGAAGTTCATTTTAGTGGTTAGCAACTTTCCTGTAATTTATGATATGTCTCTGTGTTGATAAAGTGGTGTTCTCTCTGCTGATTCGGAGCCTGAATGGTTTCATAAAGCCAGATATACTGGCATTCATCTTTAATATTAAAGGGATCACCTAAAAAATGAAAATTCTGTCATTGATTACTCATCCTCGCGTCGTTCCAAACCTGTAAGACCTTCGTTCATCTTCAGAACACAAATGAAGATCTTTTTGATTAAATCTGAGCGATTTCTGTCCATCCATTGATAGCTACGCAACTACCACTTTGACGCTTTAAAAAGTTCATAAAGAGATTGTAAAATGAATGACTTGAGTGATTTAGTCCAAATTTTCTGAAGAGACTCGATGTCTTTATATGATTAACAGATGAACAGAATTTAGACTTAATGACACACGGGTAATTAACGGCATAATATATATATATATATATATATATATATATATATATATATATATATATATATATATATATATATAATACTGTATATATATATATATATATATATATATATATACGTATATATACGTATATAATATTTAATATATTTAATTATATATAACTATTAGACAAAAACTTTTTTTTAATACTTAAAGTAGCATACTTAAAATAAAATAAATTAAAGCTAAATAGGAAAAAATAATGCAATTACAAAAAGCACGTAACGAAATGACTAAAACTGAAAATAACATGCATTTCAAGCCTATGTCCTACTTTTTTTAATATCTAAAATGCTGTCTAGGAAGGCGGCTCAGAAGGTTTTGCAACGAAGCTGTAGTGTCGTTCCTATAAAATGTTGTCATGTTTCAAGATCATGTTACGGAAATGACTTATCCAGTTATCAAAGGCATTGCTGACGTATCAGTTTGAGAGAGATCGTGGGAATGAATCTATGGAGGTTGGCTCACACTGTTCTGCCCTTCATCATGCTTGATTCCATCACGGTATGTGTGTGTGATCGTGATGGCTAGAGCACCTGAGGGGTTCACACACCCCGACCGTCACAAACGATTACACAAACACAAGAAGATGCGAGATCAGACAAGCACAGAGACGTACCAAATCAAAGAGCATCTGACTCACAAACCATCAAACTGACACATGTATTTCACACTCTCTCATCTCTCCTTTGCAACCCAGAATGCCCCGTCTGATCAGTTTCACCAGGCTTTAAAAATCCTCACTGCTTTCTTTTACTGTTAGAGTCATTTGCGGCGTTCCATATTCAGATGTTTACAGACATGTGGCTTTGCTCCGGGACGGGAATTCAGCGAGCGCGAGCACAGAGAGGACACTTATGGCTTTAGATTCAGGTTCAGGATCATCAATAAATTAACTCACTGTGCTATTTTTGTATGCTAAGATTTTAGTCATGTATATCATTGAGATACTATTGTAATTTTGGTTACACTTTACAGATAATATTTCATAAAGATAATTTTATAAAGTATTTAACATTAGTAATGCACTGTGAACTAAAATGAACAAACAATGAACATGTCATTTTATTAAGTAACATTAATAAAGATTCAGTTTTAGATTTAGTTAACTAAGAACCCTGACTTAGATGAATATGATTGAGTTAAAGGGATAGTTCACCCAAAATATTATTAAAAATTAAAATATATTTTTGAAGAAATCCGAAAGGTTTCTAAACCATCCATAGGCAGCAACGTCATAACTTTCAAGGCCCAGAAAGGTAGTAAAGACGTTTTTTGATCCCCATGAGGAAAACGGCTTAGAAATCATAACAAGTTATGTTTTTTGAACATGTATAAATACAGAAAGTTTTCTGTGATGAGAAGGTTTAGGGGACAGAATATAAAGTTTGTACAGTATAAAAACCCTTTTGTCTATGGAAAAGCATAAAACATAGAAACCAAACGTGTGTGTGTGTGTTTAAGAGACTCTTTGATAATCTGGTGAAAGTTCAGTCAGCCTTTCATTATAGTTAAACTCTTGACAGGAGATGTATAATCAAAGCATCAGATGTCTGATGTTTCCCTCAACAGGCAGCACAGCACACAGCGCTGACATTAGTTTGTGAACTCGCTGAACTGAACTCCTCCGTGCCACTTGTCTCTAAAGCTCAGTGTAAGATGCTATTCAGGTGTGAGTGGTGGAAAATCACTGGCTTGACATTGACTTCTCAGGATCTCTTACTCTCAAACGTTTTTTTTTTTTTCTGGCTCTCCCACCCTCCCTTGCTTCTTCTCGTCCTCTCTTTGAGTCTCTTTCTTTCGCTGGCGTGGTGGGAAACGCTTGGTTTTATTTGTATATCTTAAGGCAGGTTTTTCAGGTGGGGCAGGATAAAAGAGGGTGTGTGTCTGACACACTTAGCTCTGGGGAATCACTAATGAAAAGTAGAAAAGCTGCTAACTGAAATACATTTTTCAAGTCTAGATCATTTTAGTCAGTATGTTCATATGGTTGATTCTAATGAACTGGCTCTGATACTCCCATATTTATGTAGTGATATAAAATATTTAGTAAAATATAGTGTTTATGCCTTTTTGTGCCTGATTCAGGTTTATTATGTAATGCAATTCATTCATTATTTTCATTCACATACATATAATAAATTCATAAATTACAGATTATAGCAGAATAGATGTAATATTATCAAATGTATATTATAAAACGCATAAATGTATAATAATTAAAAAATGTATATATATATAAATAATGTAAATATAGGATGTAAACCAGAATATATATAATATTATACATAATATTCTTAAATGTACAGTATATTATATAAATGTACAATGTGTGTGTGTGTATGTCAGAATACACTTTTTTTAAACTTTACAAATGATGTCTTAACCCTGGTGAGGTCACATAGTGATGTCATAGATTTCTAAGAACTAATCCTTTTAACGCATCTAAATAAGTTAAGTAATTGTAAGTTATACCATATTCAACTTTTTTTTTTATGTCCGTTTAATATAATGTAAGTTGAAATGACTTATACAGCCAAGTTGATTGTACTTCACAATTTAAGGCAGCAACTGAACGTTTATCTTTTAAAATATTTTTTTTTTTTTACAGTTTACATTCACATCACTAGATGTATCCCACAATCCCCTATCACACACTGCCAAAGCACATGGTAGCATTTCCCTTGCCCTTTTACCCAACCTCTCAATGCTGGACCTTGTAAGGTCATGTGTGTGTGTGTGTGTGTGTACCTGGGCAGTAGAAAGGGCACATTGGCAGCGTCGGGCAGAACCAGTGGAAACTTCCTGTTTTAGCGAGGAGGGCATTCGACACTGCACCCATTCACCCCCTCTCTCAACCTCTCCGGCTGCTCCATTCACCCTCCCTCGCGTCGAGGCTCTATCAGATAGATAGTCAGAAGGGGTCAAAGGAAGTCACATGATTAATTGCAGAAAATGACACTGTCATTTTTAAATAATCTATTCAGTATATCAAGAAAATGCTTGATCGTTAATCTTTGGCCTTTCCCTTAATAAGTCTATAGGATTCTTTCGCTTACTTTATTTGCTAAACACGCACTACATGAAAGGTAATATCCCAAAAAGCATAATAGGGGCACTATTATGCTCTTTGGGATATTACCTTTCATGTAGTGTGTAATATGGACTGTATATGTAAAAGCTCTGCACATTTTTAAAGACTTATTGTCTCCTAAAAGAAAGAAGCGATTCTGAACTGCCTGAGACGAGTCGTCAGTAATTCCTGTTTTACTTCCTGCTTGAACCTACGTAGGTTTGTAAAAAATTTGCATAATGCCAACCTATGGTCTTCATTGGCTGCCCGTAAACAACATCTGCTTTGACCCGCCTTCAGATCTCATCTACAGTGTAAGACAAACTTAATAAAATTGTACCACTTAGAAACATCATGCTCAATTCGTGCTTTTGACAGTGGTTCAGTTTGATCAGATGCTTCTTCCAATTAAATGTTTCATAATTGGACTCAGACTCAAATTGATATAGTAAAACCAACGTCATCTTTACAGTGTGTCAAGTGCTGAGGAAGCTTCTGGAGCTGAAATTACGACATAATGATGGGCGTTTAGTTTCTGACATACACTGTAAGTGATAAACCAATCACAACAGACTGGGCCGTTTGACCAATCAGAGTAGAGTAGACCAATCACAACAGACTGAACCGTTTGACCAATCAGAGCAGAGTAGACCAATCACCACAGACTGGACTATCTGACCAATCAGAGCAGAGTTGACCAGTCACAACCGAATGAGCCATCTGACCAATCAGAGCAGAGTAGACCAATCACAACAGAATGAGCCATCTGACCAATCAAAGCAGAGTAGGCTCTCGGAAAGGAGGGGTTTAGAGAATACTTAATTAAACCATTTCAGACATTGTGAGAAAAAAGTGGATGCTGCAATGTGGAAAACTTAATTGTTTTTGGACTTTGGACGCATGTAAACCTATTGTAGGAGACCCTCTGAAACAAAATTAGGAACCTTTAAAACAGCATAATAGGGGCACTTTAAACCCCACCCAATAGGAATAGTCACGAATGCCTTCACGAATATGTAAATGATGTAAAATTTTACACAGTGAAAGAATTGATTGTATTGTGGAATTATGCAATAATGGAGTCATGCTATGATGCAACACTGGAGTGACATCGTTTTTCAGTGGCTTGACCTTTTTAATAGGTTGTTAAACTGAAGTGTCAAGCGTATTTTTTTATGAGAAAGAACGCGATCATCCCTGCTGTGCGGGCTGTTAGCGAAATCATGGAAAAGTTGGTTCAGCTTTTACAGTTCGGAAAAGTTGATTAGGTCTCATAAAGTCTCTTGTGTACGAGGGTTTGCGGGCAGAAGAGCGTTCGCCTCGTTCTCCTCCTCCATTGACACGGGATCAATTTTCCTGCAGCAGCACTAAATCAAACCCTCCGCTTTAAGAGATAGACAAGAGATCCGTCAAGACGAGCGGCGCGTGAGTCAGGGAGCGCTGGGAGTGTGAGGGGGAGAGACTCACAAGGACACCTTTATCAGCAGTGCGTGTGTGTGTGTGTATGCGATGTCTAAAAAGTGCACAGAGAGGTATTAACTGTCTCGCAGCGCAGGACTCTGAGAGCTGGCATGCAGTTTGGTGTTTACTGAGCAAATACAGACACGCACACACACTCAAACTAGCGCAGTGCTCAGCTGGACTCGCTGGCCGCTCACAGCCACAGCGCAGCAGGCATGAGTCATCATCATCGGCACAGCAACAGTGGCTGCGGGACTGTGCTGGAATGGCAGAATTCTGCTAGATATGATTAAGACGATCAGATTCTGTTAAAGGGATAGTTCACCAAAATATGAAAATTAGCCCATGATTTTCTCACCCTCAAGTCACCCTAGGTGTATATGACATTCTTCTTTGAGACGAATACAATCGGAGTTATATTAAAAAATGTCCTGGCTCTTCTAAGCTTTATAATAGCAGTGAATGGTTGTTTTGAAGTCCATAAAAGTGCATCTATCCATCATAAAAGTGCATCTATCCATCATAAAAGTGATCCACACGGCTCCGGCCGCCCAGATATCACATATACGTCTGCAAGATGTCTGTTAAAGATCACTTCATCTGGAAAGCATCTGCTGTTTACTAACATCTGATAGACATCTTTAAGATGTCAGTTTAACATACATTCTAAATCATTACATCTTAAAGACATTTCCTTAACGTCTATTTGACATCTGACAGGAAACGTCCTATAGACGCATTGTAGATGAGCAAACACTCTAAAAAATACATCTTCCGGATGTAAACGCACATCAAATAGACGTCTCCGTGATGTACGTGTGCTATCTGGGGGGGAGTTAATAAAAAATATTCATATTTGACATGTTACAAAGTAAAATTCTAGCTTCCGTCTAAACGGACATACGCAGTCTACTTACGCCTAAAGTGCAACTTATGCAATTTGTGACGTCAGAAGTAGCGTAGTGCGTCATGGCGTAGCGTGAATATCAGCAATTCGTCGCATTACTCGCATATGTTGCGCTTTACACTTAAGTGTAATCCATGTTCGTGGATGCTAGTTATTTTACTTTATAAAGTTTTAAATATAGATATTTTTCTTACACAAACGCATCGCTTCGCTTCAGAAGGCCTTTATTAACCCCCCAGAGCAGTGTGGAGCAGTTTTATGATGGATAGATGCACTTTTATGATGGATAGATGCGCTTTTATGATGGATATGCACTTTTGTGATGGATAGATGCACTTTTATGATGGATAGATGCACTTTTGTGATGGATAGATGCACTTTTATGATGGATAGATGCACTTTTATGATGGATAGATGCACTTCATGATGGATAGATGCACTTCATGATGGATAGATGCACTTTTGTGATGGATAGATGCACTTTTATGATGGATAGATGCACTTTTGTGATGGATAGATGCACTTTTGTGATGGATAGATGCACTTTTATGATGGATAGATGCACTTTTGTGATGGATAGATGCACTTTTATGATGGATAGATGCACTTCATGATGGATAGATGCACTTTATGATGGATAGATGCACTTTTATGATGGATAGATGCACTTCATGATGGATAGATGCACTTTTATGATGGATAGATGCACTTTTATGATGGATAGATGTACTTTTGTGATGGATAGATGCACTTTTATGATGGATAGATGCACTTTTGTGATGGATAGATGCACTTTTATGATGGATAGATGCACTTTTGTGATGGATAGATGCACTTTTATGATGGATAGAGGCACTTTATGATGGATAGATGCACTTTTATGATGGATAGATGCACTTTTGTGATGGATAGATGCACTTTTATGATGGATAGAGGCACTTTATGATGGATAGATGCACTTTTGTGATGGATAGATGCACTTTTATGATGGATAGATGCACTTTTATGATGGATAGATGCACTTTTGTGATGATAGATGCACTTTTATGATGGATTGATGCACTTTTGTGATGGATAGATGCACTTTTATGATGGATAGAGGCACTTTATGATGGATAGATGCACTTTTGTGATGGATAGATGCACTTTTATGATGGATAGAGGCACTTTATGATGGATAGATGCACTTTTGTGATGGATAGATGCACTTTTATGATGGATTGATGCACTTTTGTGATGGATAGATGCACTTTTGTGATGATAGATGCACTTTTATGATGGATAGATGCACTTTTGTAATGATAGATGCACTTTTATGATGGATAGATGCATTTTTATGATGGATAGATGCACTTTTATGATAGATAGATGCACTTTATGATGGATAGATGCACTTTTGTGATGGATAGATGCACTTTTATGATGGATTGATGCACTTCATGATGGATAGATGCACTTTTATGATGGATAGATGCACTTTTGTGATGGATAGATGCACTTTTATGATGGATTGATGCACTTCATGATGGATAGATGCACTTTTATGATGGATAGATGCACTTTTGTGATGGATAGATGCATTTTTATGATGGATAGATGCACTTTTACGATGGATAGATGCACTTTTGTGATGGATAGATGCACTTTTATCATGGATAGATGCACTTTTATGATGGATAGATGCACTTTTGTGATGGATAGATGCACTTTTATCATGGATAGATGCACTTTTATGATGGATAGATGCACTTTTATGGACTTAAAAACAGAAACAACCATTCACTGCAATTATAAAGCTTGGAAGAGCCAGGACATTTTTTATTATAACTCTGATTGTATTCGTCTGAAAGAAGAATGTCATAAACACCTAGGATGGTTTGACGGTGAGTAAATCATGGGCTAATTTTAATTTTTTGGGTGAACTATCCCTTTAAGGCTTGTAAAAACAAATGAATGTTCTTCTATGTTTGGAACAGCATACTTTTGGTAACACGTTATTTTTTACAGTGTCCTTGTTACATAGTAACAGTAAAGTACGCATAATTACATGCAACTAACCCCAAATCAAACCCTATTCCCAACCCACACCCCATAGTAA
This sequence comes from Scardinius erythrophthalmus, assembly GCF_964197995.2. Lineage (NCBI taxonomy): Eukaryota > Metazoa > Chordata > Actinopteri > Cypriniformes > Leuciscidae > Scardinius > Scardinius erythrophthalmus. Next base: position 6,310,833 of record NC_138224.1, on the reverse strand, counting down.
GTACATGTTGTTAATATTCATATTACTCAGTACTTAAATGTATAATCACACTATAACAAGGACATCTTAAAATAAAGCATAACAAATGTCTTTAAAATGTCATATAACATTTTGCAATAATATAATATAACTGTTAATGTATATCTTATGTGTACAGAAGTGCAGAATTTTACTCAGTCTGTCGTTTTATTATGGACTTCTCCAGCAAGGAAATCAAATTTATTCTCTAGTTAAACTTGGGCCCTCTGAGTGTGCTAATCTCTCTCTCTGAGCTCATATAAATGGATGATAAACCTCAGTGCGGGGACAGATGGAGGGAAGGCTTTGACTTTCTTTAATAATTCATCTCACGCTTATAAGAGCTAGCCTCTATAAAAGCTTCTGAGGTCGCCGCAGTCACAGGGTCAAACCACAACCTGTTTATGACTGTGAGAGACTGAGAATGAATCTCCTGAAAAGCATAAGCTGCAAACTTTGAATGAGACATTTTAGTGGGTGTTTCTTCAACTACAGGCACAGCTTGATTTTATGCAATCTAACAGATTTCAACAGGACTAAAAATAAACAAATAAATAAATAAAATAAAATGTTGGTTTCTCAACTGATTTCTTAACTATAATTACTACAAATAAAACATATAAATATATACAAAAAATATATAAATAATAATATATCAAAAAGAAATAAAAACTAAACAGACATTAGAACAAAGGTAGTAGACAAAATAGTAATAAAATAAAAGCGACTTTCAATGTTAAATTATGAAAATCTATCATATGTTTATCATCAACTATAATGATCTAAAAATAAAACATCCCAAACATTAAAACTGAATCATAAAAGATTTCAACATTTGTACAACATTATAACATTATTTGTATAATTTTTGCTCAAACAACCACTTAAAATACTAAAAATGTTTTTTTATTTCAAATGTAATATTTAATAATGCATACTTTTGTTTACATAACATGTTAACTACGAAATTGGCCGTAGCAAGAATATAAAAAAAATAATAATAATAATTTCCAGTATTTGACATTCTGACGGAAATCATAATGACTTTCATAACAAAAACGTCAGAATTCTCCTTTAAATCTATTTATTTCCAAGGCTTAACAGTATTTCTAGACAAATTAGGTAAATGAGAGTGTGAAAAGTATTTTGAAGAGAGTTTACTTTCTAAAAATCCACAGGGCCCATATATTGCCGCTCTCTCCTGGTGGGCACACAGACGCTCTGAATATATGATTATTAATGCTTTGCTCCTGGTGCTGTTTATGTTTGCTTCTTACGGTGTTTCGCAGGCTCTCTATTTCAGGAAAGATAAATGAGAGCTCATCAGTGTATAGCGCACACAAACACAAACGCACCTCAAACACGCTCGCACACATCGGCTCTCAGCGCTCTGTTGTTGCGCATCGACTTGACAAAATGTTACAATTACCGCAGGCTACTGCCAGCTGTGTTTTACTGTGGGATTTGAATCTCATTAAAGGTGAGCGTGGTAATTTTTTCCTCATTAAAGTTTAACAAATAAATTAGGGGTAATTTTGGAAAAATATGTTTTTAAACCCATTATTCAACATATTTAAATTATTTAATTGATCTTTTGTTAATGCATCTTACTACTGAATGCAAATTATGTTATTTCCCACAAACCTCTGCCAGAGTTTAGGCAGGTGTGTGTGTGTCATTCTGGGATTATTGTAATGTGAATGCATTCCAGCTATCTAATTGCAGTGCAGAACAGCTATAGCTGTGTTGGTGTGCTGGGAATAAATGAGCTCAGGGCGTCTACAGACTGACAGAAGCACCATGTGAACGTGTGTTTGTGTCTGAGAGAGAGAGATACTGAGAGAGACAGAGAGAAACAAAGAGAGACACAGGGTGAGAGAGAGCCCATACATCTTAGCATCCTTTCTGCTCTGTGATAACGAGGTGAAAGTGTGTGTGAAAGATTGATGATGGATCTGTGTGAGTACAGGAGAATGAAAGATAACAAAACCTGTGAAAGGTAGCCTCATTTAGGATACTGGGCTAAAACTGGATCTGTTTACAAATGGTCAATCGATATGTTATTTTTGGTGAGTGTCTATCTATTATAGCTCATCTATATCTATATATCTATATCTATATATATCTATATCTATATATACTTAAATTTAAAAATTATATTTATAAAAATATATTTTATATTTTAGTTCAAATGTATATATACATATACATATATATATATTTTTTTTTTTTGCATAATACAAAAATAAAACAATATTTGAAATGAATTATGATCAAATTAATCAATATGAAACAAATAATTCGACCTTTATAACCTTGAATTTATATGCACAATATTGCTGCTATAAAATTAAAATGTTATATAATAATTACCTATATAATTTAAAATAATTAATAAAAAAATAAGAATTATTTTATAATATAATTAAATAATTTTATTAATATATGTATATAAATATAATATAATTATTTAATTTTCTAATTTTATTATGTAAGAAATGTTTTATATTTTCGATGCACAAAATGTAAGCAAAAATATTTTTTATACATAATTACAAAATTTCTTTGAACATTGAACGGAATGAAAAAAAAAAAAAGATTAAAAAAATTTAGATAGCAATTTCTTCTTCATTCTGTAATCCTATTTTAATTTAATTTTTTTATTATAATAAAAAAGCCAATTGGACATAGCGCACAAGGGTTTGAAATCTAGGATTTGAAGGTGCTCTCCAGTGACAGCTCTGGTGATATATTGGTCGACCACTACTTTCTGGCATTACGAAAGTCATCATGTTTGATATTTACTCCCATCGCTGTCACTATGATTACAGTCATTATTAATAGCTATCGTAACAATAGAAAAGGGGCTTGAGTTATTTATCCATACACACAGTATTGGAGATGCTCCTGTAGGCTGTTGGTAAATGTAATTGTCAAACCCAAACCCTGACTCAGTGAAGCTTTGGTCAATGATATGTGTAGCTGTTGTTAGACCTCTCAACACACAGCTCACGATCACAAATAGTATGTGCTTTGAACCGGCCCTGTGGACGTACGGATGTGTAGATGCCATGGTCGATTGTGTTCCAGAACAGAGAAAGAGGAGAAGAAAGCAGAAAACAGGCTTGTAGAAAATGGACCGCAAAATAGCTGCAGAGGTTTTTCAGGGAACTAAACCAGGAGTCACCGAACCTTAATTTGCCTCACATTTACCGCTCTCCATTTCCTTTTTTTCCACTTATGACCCCATTTCTCCTATCTATACCCCTGCATAATGGAGTTCAGGCCCGATGGCATCATGGCAGGAAAACCAGCTCGAGCTTTTATATCAAGGTTTTCTATTACCGAAGTCCTGACGTGTCTGCAGGAACTGGAGTGGACACTATATCATTAGCTATATATGTATGAAGAGACTAGGATTCCCAGAAAAGCTCTCAGCGTTTGGAAACGGCTCTGCCACACACTCGCCTGATGCGGCTCTGTGTGGAGTTTTAGCAATTTAATTGAGCTAGTGAGTGTGTAAAGAGAGAATTCATTTCATTATTCATTGTAATTAATTCTTTCATTAGACACAAGACATGCCTGGCGCCCATAAACTGGGAAACACACATTTCTAACACCCAAATAAAATGCATAACTTCTATAAAAATGTAATGAAATAGTTCATGCAAAAATCTAGGGCTGCCCCTGTCCAAAGATTGTCCTAGTCAACTGGTAGTCAATCATTGAAGCCATTATAGTCCAGGCGTTTTAAGCCAAAATGGGGGTCAACCGTGAACAAATTGCAACAGAAGCAAACTCAACTGATTTTGTATCCTCAGTATGTCCTGAGTAAGGGAAAAAAAGCCCAGAAGAATCCCATTAGGGGAAAGTTCAGAAAAAGCCTATTCATACGCATATTCATTATTTTTCTCACATGAATAGGGTAAAAAATGTAACCTTTAGATATCACCATGAAAATTACTGAGTTGATTACTTATATCAAGACAAACAAAAAATGTATTACAAGTTTTTTGAAATTTTTTGTTAACATGGACAAACGGTGCATAATCTAATTACGTATGTGCTAATTTGCATAAATACCACAACATATCTAAACATTGGGTATAGCCACGTAAAAATGTCTTGTTGAATCTTGTTGACACATAACAGTAAAATACTTAATGTTAAGGTCTGAATGGAATCCATTTAGGCTACCCATAGAGGCAGGAAGAAGTACTTTAAACCAGCCTTTATTCATTTTTAAGAGATGGGGTTTGGGGCTGGGTCCGTGGGACTGTTTCTGGGGGACGAGTCTGAGGGAAGAACAGGAGACAATGGTGAGTAGAATGCAGAAGACAAAAAGGTAGGTAAAATAAAAAGTGAATCCCCAGAAATAGTCCCACGGTCCCAGCCCCAAACCCCATCTCTGCAATAATAATTAATAAAGGCTGGTTTAAAGTACTTCTTCCTGCCTCTGTGTATTAATGCTCATGGGTAGCCTAAATGGGTTCCATTCAGACCTTAACATTTAGTCTTTTACTGTTATGTGTCAACAAGATTCAACAAGACATTTTCTCCTGGCTATACCCAATGTTTAGATCTGTTGTGGTTGTCCATGTTAACAAACAATTAAAAAAAACTTGTAATACATTTTTTGTTTGTCTTGATATAAGTAATCAACTTAGTAATTTTCATGGTGATATCTAAAGGTTACATTTTTTACCCTATTCATGTGAGAAAAATAATGAATAGGCGTATGAATAGGCTATATTTGGGTCTTTTTCGGAACTTTCCCCGAATGTGATTCTTCTGGGCTTTTTTTCCTTACTCAGGACATATTGAGGATACAAAATCAGTTGAGTTTGCTTCTGTTGCAATTTGTTCACCCTTTTTTCTTAAAACGCCTGGACTATTAGCCATTTTTTTGGATTCGGTGAATTGTTCACGTTGCTCTTTTCCATACAATGAAATTTGGCTGAGACGGGTGCTGTCAAGCTTCAAAAATGACAAAAAGCACCATGAAAGTAATAAATCTAATCAATAATATGTTTTACAAAGATGCAGTGGAATGAAAAAAAAAAAAGAAAGTCATACAGGTTTGGAATTGAGAGAATCTTCATTTTTGAGTGAACTAAGAATAAAAGTGTGCACAACCTGAACTCATGCAAAGACACGGTTTTGGTTTCCATTTGAATTGATATGCTGATAAGGCGATGCATGGTGCTTTATTCTAGGAATCTTTGAAACAGTCTTAAATACTGTACATAAAACTCTGGGGAAATTCCGCTGAAACAGTGCTCAAACGAATGAGAGTGGGTGTGTATAAACGAGAGCGAAAAAGGCTGAGAGTGAGAGAGAGAGAGAGAGAGAGAGAGAGAGAGAGAGAGAGAGAGAGAGAGAGAGAGAGAGAGAGAGAGAGAGAGAGAGAGAGAGAGAGAGAGAGAGAGAGAGAGAGAGAGAGAGAGAGAGAGAGAGAGAGAGAGAGAGAGAGAGAGAGAGAGAGTATGTGGGTGGCTGTAGGTTTGAATAATGATTTTGGAGAAATGAACAGTGCTGTTCCCTTTTTAAATGTTAAATTGCATGCAGAAACTTGATGAAACCTATAGTGAAACTAGAGCTAGAAGTATCTAATTTAACTACTAAAGAACATCTCAAACAGGAATAGTCCATTTACAATTAATTACTCACCCTCATCATTAGAAACATGCTTCAGGAGACTTTCTTTTTCCTAAAAGTAAGTTTAGCAGATGACGCTCCTTTCCATACAATGTTAGACAGACAGACAGACAGACAGACAGACAGACAGACAGACAGACAGACAGATAGATAGATAGATAGATAGATAGATTCACCACTGACCTGTAAGGCTGACCTTTAACTTTTGAACTCTATTGAGCAGATTGAGGGAAGGGTCAACACAGCTCAGCAAGATTCCACTTTCACTGCCTCAGGCCTTCAGCAGAACCTTTCACATGTCTCGGGTTTGTTTGATGTGGTGAGATGGTGTTTGTTCACTGCTTTTGTTATAGGGTGGAAGAAGTTCAGGATTTTAGGAGCACTCTTAAATAGGATACACACCCCAAAATAGCACAGCTCGCGGGATGCAACTTACGTCAGACTGCAATAGAATATGAAGTTAGCAAGTTGCTAAGCATTAACACAAAGTATAAAAATACATATGCGCAAATATTAAAAAACTCTTTTGGAAAGCATATTTAATACTTGGCTCACCTTTGTCCACCATCATGGATGCTTTTTTCCCCAAACTGAGTTTCGCAATACATTGTTTTATCTGCTTAAAATGCAGTGCTATATGAGGTATCTTGTATCAAATAAGTTAATTTAAAATGAAGATTATTTTTACTGTTTAGCATTTAGCATTTTTATAAAGAGGTACAAATTCACAAGATCAATTACAATTATTTTATTTTACTGACAGCCATAGTTTTAAAAAGTAAGAAATCAAAATATCACAAAGTAAATAGTCTCAAGATAATATTTTAATAATTTGCTTTAGCTTCAGTACAGTGACAATACAAAAGAAATTTAGAAAACGACATGTGATGTTTTAATATTTTTCTCACACCTTCCTACAAAGTTACTCTAATTAAACATCTAATATTTGAAATGACAGGATGCTGTGTGAAAACTTTCACGGGTTAAAGCTAATCTGTGCAGGGTGGAAGATCTCCAGGAGCAGAATAAAGTGCCCCTGCTGTGGAGAATTTAAGCTAAGATTTTAATGATATTGTCTGGTGCCAAACTTTCCCTCTTATGGCAATCTGTTGAATTATGGTCTTCACAAGGCTTTTAATGGCAAGTCTTTACATTTATATTTCCATTTATCCAAAGCGTCTTACATTGCATTGAAGGTCTACATTTTATCAGTTCATGCCTTCCCTAGGAAATCGAACCAATGACCTTGGTGTTGCTAGTGCTATGCTCTACTGTTTGAGCCACTGTTTCACCCTGTTCTTCTTCTCTTTCTCAGGCCGAGTTCTCAGCGGCGGCGGTGTTGCATCAGGCCCGGCGGGATCAGGTTGCGGACACGTGTCGCGCCCACAGCGCGTCCAGCCGCAAGCGCCACGTCCTGACCCCCAGCGACCTCAAGCACCTAGTGGTGGACGAGGAGCACGAGCTCATCTACTGCTACGTGCCGAAAGTGGCCTGCACCAACTGGAAGCGGGTCATGATGGTGCTGAGCAGTCGGGGCAAGTACAGCGACCCAATGGAGATTCCGTCCAACGAGGCCCACATCCCCTCCAACCTCAAGACCCTCAACCAGTATAGCATCCCCGATATCAACCACCGGCTCAAGAACTACCTCAAGTTCCTCTTCGTGCGCGAGCCCTTCGAGCGGTTGGTGTCGGCCTACCGCAACAAGTTCACGCTCCGCTACAACACCTCGTTCCACAAACGCTACGGGACAAAGATCGTGCGCCGGTACCGCAAAAACGCCACGGCCGAGGCGCTGCAGAGCGGTGCCGACGTCAAGTTCCAGGAGTTCGCCGATTACCTGGTGGACCCGGGCACTCAGAGAGAAGCTCCGCTCAACGAACACTGGCAGACAGTCTACTCGCTCTGCCACCCCTGCCACATCCACTACGACCTGGTGGGCAAGTACGAGACTCTGGAGGAGGACGCCAACTACGTGCTCAAGCTGGCAGGGGTGGGCGACTCATTGCACTTCCCGTCGTACGCCAAATCCACCCGTACCACCGACCAAATGGCGGCCATGTTTTTCAACAACATCAGCTCCCAGCAGCAAAGCCAACTCTACCAACTCTACAAACTGGACTTTCTTATGTTCAACTACTCCATTCCCAGCTACCTAAAACTGCAGTAAACACAGATACGCAGTTGCGCACACGTTCCGAGCTCGTTCAACAAGGTTGATCAATGGGAGAACGGCCATGGCTGAAAGACACAGGCGGGGGAATCAACCAAGCACCTAAATGTAAAATTGTATTTAAATCCGCTGGGATGGTTGCATTATTTCGAAACCACCAAGGAGCTGTCGGTCAACTGCAAAAGCGTAAAGTGGACCACTCAAAAGTGGTCTTTTGAAACTGAAGTCCTGATGTATTCGCCTATTGAATTGTACATTATCAGTGTAAAGGCTCCTGTTCCCAATCATCAAAAGCAATATGACATATTCTGAGCTGTACCAGCTCAACTGGTTTATCTATTAATATACTCTGCCAGCCATCACCATTATCGAAGCTTCACTGAAAGGAGCGGCTAGACTAATAATAAGACTTGAGATACAATCAGACTCCAGTTCCCCACTTCTAATTTCGTGTTCCCTTTGGAAGTTCCCTCTCTTTTCTCCCATACTCAGACGGCCTTTGTGTGCTTGTATTTATACGGTGCATATTTGAAGATGCACGCTAAAATAAGAATGACAAAAAAAGAGGCATTGAATGATGCCTTTTTGTAGGGGCGTGTACATTTGTGAGTGACCGCAGGGGCTCCGCCCACTGGGTCAGTCAGGGAGCATCTGTAGCAGTCGGGAGGTCAGAGGTCACTGCGAGTTGGCCTCAAGCACACTGTTCCCACAACCCCTCCTCCCTTGGTTGGTCTTCGGTAAATGTAAGGATTTTGGGTGTTTTGTTTTATTTTGTATTTGTTTATGACGGAAAAGGTTGCTGCGAGCAGCACGCTATAATATTATTTGAATTACTGTGTGAAATAGAGATGAGAAAGTATTTGTTTCCAGGAAAGGAAATCAGCTTAGCGCTAGAGGTTTAATTGTTATAATTTGTTCATATTTCTTCTTGCCTCATGTGCAGAACAGTTGCTGGGATACCTCGCTGGTTGTTTTATGACGGGTGTACGGAAACGGGCAGGACTTTGTTTTCTGAGCTGTTCTCATGGGAAGTTTCACACAGTTGTGTGCGTTTGAGAGAGAGAGAGAGAATGCAGGCAAATCTGTTCCATCCATTAGATGATTTAAACGTCTTTCTCAATTTGAGAAGGTTAAAGGAACACCCTTTAATTTAGCAAGCTGTCTTGTATGACCATGATTTGCTTTGATGCTGCACAAAAATGTTAAAAATTGCTTATTTATGTGCACGATGGCCACAAGTGGGTGTGTCTCAGTGCTTTATCTCAATGTCTTTCTACCAAATCTTGACTCTGGCTGGCAAAGGTAATGGATAAAAGGCTTCTTTCAGCTTTCTCTCTCCCCGCATCTCTCTACTTTTTAGGAAAAGTCCTGGGTTTATTTGGCCTGAATAAGTGAGCAGGATTTTTTTAAGTCCTGTAGAGCAGGGTCTTTAATGAAGACCACACACACACACACATTTGTGGCAGCCTCTTAGTGATGCAGTGTGTAAAACGTGGCAAAAAAAAAAGCAAAGGAAAAGAAAAAAATCTGACAAACCCAAGCTACATTATCAACTTCTCTTTTTCCCCTCTCAATTCACTCTATTTCTGCTGCTGTTCCTTTCTCACGCTAAATCTTATCCCTAAGCTTCCTCATCATTCAGAAAACAGTAAAACCATTCATGGATTTGTCAAAGTCATAATTACAAAACTCATTTCTTGTCATCTAGTAATTATGCTAACTGATTGTCTGGTTAGGACAAAAACTCAGATTGACATGCAAGAGATTCGAGTAGATAAATTTAGCGTATTATCCTTCACAAAAGATACAAAAACCCTTTGTGTAGTTCTAGTAGTTCTTAGAATGCCTGTTCACATCTCATCTAACCTCTTCGCCAGAGCAGGAAATGAATCCTCAAGTCTGAACTTCTTTTTTGAATCATCAGCTCAGAAAACAAAGTGTGGTTTCGCAGTTTTTCAAAACTGTTTATTTCATTTGTTCTGTAACAACAAACACGGTACAGCCTCATTAGCGCCCACACGACAGCCACGCTAATACATGCATTAGCGCCCACATTAGCAGGCACAGTGCCTTTCAAACTGTCACTCTATCACATGTAGTACAGCACACTCTCATAGCATGCAACTTGCATTTTTAGAAATAAAAAAAAACAAAAAACAAACATGATTTGCTTGATTTATGATTCATGCATCCAGCTGAGGACATTCCCAGACTGAGGTTTTATCATATTTAGCTAACTTAGCTAATTTTCACACTTACAGAACAGCTAGGCTTACCATGCACACATGCTCACGTGGCTTACCTGTTTCTCTACAGTATGTGCCTGTTTAATAATCAATGTATACATTGGTTCAATGTTTCCGTATTTGTTTCCAGTGAGCATCACTTTCTTCTCAAACATTTTCTTAAATTCATCCACAGTCTAATTTATTTATTTATTCCTCCTCGGTATTCAGGATGGACTCTGGTGGGTCACGGGTCGGACCCTCGCACTGTAAATGGGAAAAATACAAACCAAGTGAACTGTCAGATCAATGCGCTCCCTGGAGAACGCGCTCACACTGTCTCTCTATCTCTTTTTCTCTCCTGTTTTCTCAATAAAGCTGAAACTGAACCCCTTAGTGGCCAATTTGTCACTGTCTCTGTCTCCACATAATCATTAAACTCAAGTGAAAATGTTGTCACTTGTTAAAGGGATCTTTTTAACACAGCTGTTCCTCCTCATTTGGCGTGGTTTCCGGCGTTTTATGCTAAGACGATCTATTGGAAAACATCAAATCTTTCTTTGAACCCTGCACCACACGGCCCTTCTTACAGTTTCTTATAGGGGATTTGTTCAATTACAAAGTTCCTTAAATCCCAAAAACTTAATGAGACTTATACAAAATAAGTTGAATGTAAACCCTCACCTTTGGATAAACAACTTTTAAGTTTGTCTGTGAGCTTATAGTGCAGTTTAAAGCCATTTATGGCTCCTGTAGCTCAACTGGTTGAATTTGTTGCCAGAAATGCCAAGGTTCAGCTTTATGCCTGAAAAAGTAAACATGGGAACAAATAAGAATGCACCAATTTATCGGCCAATAAAAGCAATTATTTTCACTATCTAGCCGATTGTTTAAAAACAGCCGTTGATCAGGGCCGATTATATCCTATCGATCAAAAGGGGGTGGAAAAATGTGTCGGACTGCATCTCATACTGTGTATGAAGAAAATTGCTGTGTCCCAATTCAGACACTGTATCATTCAAAGGCCGATTGCGTCACCGCGGCGCGACGAAGGATGTCCCAATTCAACTCCTTCAAATGCAGCCTACAAATGTGTCCTTCTTTCCCCGCGCCATGAAAGATAAAAGGACACCGGCCTATTATTTTGGTATGAACATTTCAGATAAACCCTTCGATAAATGTCATTTAAAAACAAACTGAGCTGTGGTTGGTTGCTGTTGTTGTTGATCAACAATAGGGTATTGATTGCGATACTTTTTAGGCACTGACCGAATTGCCTCGGTACCATCGAGTATCAAAAAATGTCTTGTCGTTCAGTACCAAATTAAAGGATAATTCCTCTGAAGCGGTCAAAGGCGATTCTAAACGAGTCAAAAAGTCGAGACAGGACCCATCGTCAAAATTTCTGTGTCCACCACTCGAGTTCATCCAAAACAACCCAGAAAAGAGACCCAAGTGCTAAATACCGGAATTATCCTTTAAGATACCTAGAGGGTAAATCTTGTCAACATCAGTGAGCCAATAAGCATGCAGCATGATTGGCTGTGGCGAGGCTTCAAGGAAAAACACTAGTTTACGCTGGTTACGCTCGGAGACGTGGCTCACACGTGAGGCTGTAGTGTAGTCCCAACCCTCATAGGTGGAAAAGATCAAAAGTGTGGCTACATTTCACCAGGCTCGATATCAACAGCGCACGGTGCAATTTTTGGGACAAGATAACTGCTGCCAAGGCTGGCAACACGACAAATCTGAAGCGTGCATGGAATAAACTTAAGAGCAGAAAGTTGCTCCGTCTTTGACTGCAAGAAGAACTGGAGCGCGTCACAAATGAACTGAAACTCAGCGTATCGGCTACTTGCCTCACATACATGAGAAATAGGCATATCGCTTGAAATGTCTACTTAAAAAACAATTCGAATCGAAAACAAATCCGCTCGAGTCAGCAATGTCAACTGTCAACACTGACTCAAGAAACACTGACTCTTATTAAAACGGATTTCATAAAATTGGTATTGAAAATAGTATCGTTCAGGAACTGGTATCGAAGTCTAGGTATCGGTTGAACATTTTTGAACGATACCCAGCCCTAATCAACAATACGCTCCTTTATAAGTGGGGGGAATAAGTTTCAAACTCAACTTTACTAGACTTTAATTGTCAAATGTGTGGTTTTGCAAGACTAAATACTCCCCAACAATATCATCACTACTTATTCAAAGAACCCAGCTTTTAGCCTCTTAGCAAGGCCATGTTTTTGAATCTTTAACAATATTGCTGACCTTGTGGTGCTGGCAGGGCCTCTCAGATCTCGCGGTGAGTCCAGATGGGTCTGGTTATATGAGCGCCCTGCTATATCCCAGCGAGATTTAAAGTGGGACCTTTGAAGATTTGCTGCGAGAGGAAATGTAAAAGCGTGCCAAGCTTTTGTGTCACATAGGTGCAACAGATCTGCATTTCGGGCTGCCAGAGAAATGTGTGTCACTCCACTGTGAAGAAAGATTCATGAACGGTTTTGCGCTTCAGTAGCGGGTTGTCACTTTGGTGTGAAGAGCGAGATTGCAGCCAAAACCTAACTTCTCATCGAAAATCCTGAGCTTTGGGCTTTTTTGTTGCTGAATCTGCAATTCTCATGAAAATTTGCCACCACACCTGCTACGGTCTCCTCCCAGAAGCCTCCACTCCACCCTCCACCGTAACCTCTTGGTTATGCTCAGAATACACCATTCGTTTGCCATTGGGGGTGGAAGTTCATCCTTTGAATTAACCCGGGTCCTTCAGCCACATCAAACTTGGCACCGCGAACTGTTCTCAGCGAACACGTGCAAGGTCAAGCTGGCAGGAGTTCTCTGTCATTATCCAACATATGAAGGGCTGAAATGATGATGTTGCTTGGAAGTTCGATGTTGTTCCCTTAGGGACCGCTACACAGTTTACTGCTAATATGCAGGCGTAGCTGAAAACCACTATCATTTGGTATAATCTCTCAGCTCTAAAAGCCAACCAAAAGACTTGCAAGATATTTTCAATGAAGTGTCCCTTAATTCCCAAGGATAAAATTGGTTGTGGTTCAATCACAGCTTAGAAGATTTTCCGTCCATCCATTTCCCTAAGAAGTGTTTCTCAGTGCTGTATACTTGATTAATCCATAGTAATCCATTTGCACAACAGTTGAACTCCTTCAACCCTTTCCCTTGACTTCAGTCGAGGAGGAATTTCACACCTGAATGTCAGAAACCACTCTCTGTTGGCACCTAAGCATGACAGAGAATGACAACTTTCTCTCTCATGGCTGAATTTAGCAAGTACTGACAATTAAGATAAAGAGGATGAAGTGAACAAAATCGAAACGAGTATTTTAAGTTAAAGTCATGACAGTTTACCCGAAAAATGTAATTCTGTCATCATTTACTCACCCCCATTTCGATCCAAACTATCCAAACTCAAAATATCATCTTTTGCGTTCCACATATGAAAGAAACTCATACAGGTTTGGAACGACATGAGGGTGAGCAAAAGACTTTTCATTTTTGGGTGGACTATCCATTCAAAATATTTCTGAACTGGAATACATTTAAAAAAAAAATCAGGTCAAAATGGTTTCGGATGGAGAAATAAAAGTGACCACAGCATGTTGTACAGTCCAACGGCCCTCAGAACTGATTGAAGTGGATTTGTTGGATGATGTCCTTCAGTCTAAACTATCATTTTGGCTTGTATTTAACTTTCATCTCTCACGCCCGTGCCAGGGGACGACTCCAAATCCAATCTTCAAATGCACTCGATGATTAGGATGGCAAAGGTTGTTGGAAGAGTGGGCGTTGTGTCGACTTAAAGGGTTAGTTCACCTAAACATGAAAAATTAGAATTTTCATTTTTGGGTGAACTAACCCTTTAAGACTGACTTATTTTCCATCGTTCAGTGTTGCTTATAGTGTCAGAAAAAGGCAAGGTTATGTTGTTATATAAAAGAGAAAAAGTCTTAGATCGTAAAAGCGATAGTCCTAGTTTTCCAATGTTTAACAATACATTTAACATCACAACCCTACTGGAAAAAAAATCTGGTCAGGTAATGCTTGAAGGGAAAATATCATCTCAGATATAATGAAACTGAATGGGGATCTGGGCTGTCAAGGTTTGTTCCTCACACAAAGGTACAAAAGGGTAGCTGTTTTTTCCTAATCCAAGGTGGTCTACCAGCTTGACCAAGAAGGTCTACCAGGCCAAAACCGGGTCACCCATTTGGTAGTCAAGCTAGATCAGACCAGCTTGGACTTACTAGAGACCATACCACCTTTTTTCCAACAGGAAACAACATAAACCCACAAAATCAAAGCCAATTTTGAAAGTAATCGCTCTGATTAGCTCCACAAGAGCAGTAAATTGGCTTGATGACCTGTTTGTTGTTAGTGGTGAACATTAGGGATTATAGTACAGAGGCTGTGGGCTGCACTGGAGGTTTGGGTCCGTTTTATATAGAGTGCTAAAATGCAACAGCAGGGTCCCTGTGGCTCGATTTGGGGCCGTTTATGAGCAGGATCCAATTTCAGGGCCCCCAATCCACCACCCCACTCATATAACCCCATTAAACCCTGAAGACAGGAGAGTTCAACAGCCATCATTAACATGGCCCGTCTAGACTCCCGAACACGCACACAGGGGTCTTTTGTTTTAGACTGTCGACAGTAATATGCAAAAACTTTGAGGTCTAAGTGACGTCTGGAAAGAGTTCATACTCTTGTCGCATTTAATAGCCTATAATGAGCTGTATAAAAGGTAATACAGTACATATCTATCCACAGAAGCCATGCTAATGCGTGAATGAAATTATGCACAGGCCACCAAATTGCATTTACTGTGAATATCACATTACAAAAAGCAATTTCTGAGCTTGGCTACTGCATTTAAAAAGCTCAGTGTGACAAAACTGCTGACATGTTGAGTAAAGCACAAATTTTAGGGGCACTTTGATGTGTCTGATGTATTTGTTGGCAGAGATTTTTGTAATCAAATAAAAACCCTTTATGGTTTGTGCTTTATTGTTCTTAATCTCGCACAGCAAGCGAATACCTATTGTTTGAACGTACGTAAAGCTTTCTCATAAAAGCGCACAAGGTTTCTAAACCGATAAGGGGGGTTTCGCTGCATCCCTGCAGTTCGAAAGACATCAAATGCAGGTAATTACAGTCGACAGAATTAAATTAGGGCCCTCAGGGGACCTAAGGAGGACAAAAATAAACATCAGACTGACAGATATTGGACGTAAACTTTTATTAAACCTTTATTAAACATTTTGAGTATCAAAAAAGCATGGCAGAAAGATACACTAAGAATGCTTCATTGGTGCCGGTAGAAACTCTCTTTTTCCCAATAGAAAAAAAATCGATGTTCATGGCACCTTCGTAACAATGTACAAAAAAAAGTTCACATAGACACACAGAAATATAGACTTGTATAAGAGTGTCTCTGTTGCACATTCACCCCATATTGTTTTCAGTTGCATACATGAGCTTTAAACATATTATTGTTGGAGACCAAAAAAGAAAGTCAATCTTTACTCAAGATTTTCTTAGATGAGCAGTTGAAAGGCTATTCCCTTTTCTCAAAGAATATATATATATATTAGTTCATTATTCTACGCTATTAAGCAATACTTTAACTTTCAAACTGCATTACAGAGGTTTATACGAATTGACCTGGCACTGGTTGAGTAAAACTGTGCGGCTATACTTGTAATAAGGTTCGATTTGATTGGACATACATGGCAACAAGGTCGTGTCTCAAAGTCACTCAAAAGGGACAACAAAAAACATGAGTGAAGTAGTAAATAAAGAAGGACAAAGACAAAAAGGGCAAATAAATAAAGTACAATCACCAGGACGATCTTATATATTTTGTTTTAGGGTTTGTATTTGGTCCTTCCACTGCTATAGTGCTGCTAAGTAAAACTGACAGGGCAGGAGAGAGCATTTAAGATGCTTTTTGTACCACCCCACTTCAGATGTTTTTGATATGAGGGAGGCATCACTGCATGTGCTGAATCTCTCAATGCATCTTATAAAGCATCTGGCACTTTAAGAAGAGTATATGCCATTCGATCCAACAAGCAGCCATTCAAGGCAATAAGTGTGGACGGCAAGTCTGATATAGTTTATTCTGTGGATCAAAGGTCAAAGAATGCCCTTAGTCACCCACATCACTGTCTTGGTCTCCGATGATAAACAGGAAGTGGAAGCTGAGAGCCAGGAAGGCCGTTCCCAACAAGTCGCCCAGCGCTGTCAGGTACGGGATAGAGAAACTGTCCGGATCTTTCCCGCTCTTCCAAATGGAGTGCACCATCCAGTCCGCAATGCAAAGCAACAAGAACACCTGGGAGGGAAAGAGAACGCACACAAGGCTGTGTTGAAAATCTGCAAGTACAAGTACAAAACCACAGTCCCTTCCACGGTACCTTTGGATGAACTTTCCCACACACGCACACAACAGGAAGCGCTAAATCAGAAAGAGACGAAGGGAACGGTTCCAGAAGTAACGTCATGTTTTTGTGTTTATGGAGCTTCTTTTGAAAGTCTCGTCTCGGAAATGAAACAAGATCCCATTCTTTTGAAAAGCGGCGTTCACATTTAAGACAAACACCCGAAACGGCTTCAGATCACACATCATAGGGCTTTTCATCTCGCGCAGCTCATTAAACACCAGCAAACGAGGCCTGTGTTTGCCTTTGCTGAGCATCGCATACTATTAAAATGCTCTTCTGGATCTGTGCGGCCCAGTTTGTTTGCTTAATGGAGAAGTAACATTTGAAATCTTCATCTCGCATTCAATTGGAAGCTAAAAAGATGGACCGCAGCAATTCCTGAAGGCTCTCCGTGTTCCTGTGCATGCGAGAGTGAAAGACTTTCATTTAAACAAAATAAAAATGAGGCCTGCCCATTAATCAGGCTGACGGGTCGGTGTGAAACTCTATTTGCAGGTCTGACGCTCTGGTTAACCGGCTGGGCGGCGTTCATTTATATCAGTTATATTAAGGTCAGCGCGAGACGGTTAAAAAACTATTCGCTCTCTGCCGCAGATTTTAAACTTCAATTTAGGTAGCAGGAAATAAATGGCCATTTTAAAGGCTATTAATTGTGCCTGCCAGGCAAGATGAGTTTTGTGACACTATTTCGATAATTAACCTTGTGTGTTTTCGTGTGTGAGAATATCAGAACAATGACCTTTTCACGGGAGATTTCGACTCGCGCTTTCTCTCCCTTTCGTCTCTCCTTATAAGGATTTTATCAATTAACGATTAAACTGTTAGGCAGGAGCCTTCCTAGAGGCTGAGGAAAGTGATGGTTTGCTAGTGTACACAAGCTGTTGAGACCCGACAAGATTAGCCGTGTAGTTCCACCCTGCGCAAACACACAGACACACTTTTCCATCACTCAAAAGGACAGAGAAAGCAGTCAGAGATGTTGCATGGCATTCACACATGTTCTCTCTCTCCCTTACACACACACACACTTTTACTTAGCTATCTAAATGAAAATGTTCCAAATAAAACAACAGAAGTACAGTATGTAAAGCTAATTATAATGACTACGGACTAACCCAAACCCTAAACCCTACTTTAAGGACATGCCCAAAAGAAGGTTGTGTCAGATTTAGCAAACTCACAAACCCACTGAAAAGCAAAGGTTAGCACAGCGTCCTTTTCTTAGGTTCACAGTGGAGAAAAGGTTAAAAGTAAATGTAGCATGAACCAATACTATTTGGTTAGTAATATAACACATTACAGCTGTTGCTTGTTTTGAAAGCATGTCATTTTGTCATTAAACAACCAGACAGTGTCAACAAGACGCGCTTGAAAACAATAACTACAGTACCAAAAATATATTTTGTGTATCGTTTGATTGTTACTTTATTTTAATACTAGTTACCCTCTTAGTCATCATATTCTCATTCCCCTTGTAATGATGATGATGAAAAAAAGATTATTTACATGATATGTATAAATATATGCAAATATATGTTTGTACGGTGTATTATTTTCTCATCTACATTTTTTTAGGTCTTTGTTGCTTCATTGTAAACATCCAGTTTAGACCTTCTACACATCGTCACCGAAAATACTTACCAGCTATGTACTACATTTAACCTTGGAATGTCTCCTCTAAAGCAGACTGTTTTTTCTGGAGCTCTATAGATGCCTTGTATTTGAAGACCCATGAAGGTCAGAGGTCAGGGGGCCACTCTCAGGGCACCTGACATATGTTCAACAAGGCAAGCTATAGGCTGAACCTTTGTTGAAGAGATTTTGTTCTGAGAAGCATCATGTGGCAATTTAAGAGTTTTACATGGGATTTTTTTGCCCATTTTGGTATAAAAAAATAACAAAATAATTGATACGATGGTCTGTCTGAATACTCTATTCTGACTGGCTAGAAGGTGTGCAATAAAACCATTAATTGAACCGCTTTTATTGAAGCGCACACACACACACACACACACAAACACACACTTGTGTCACTCGTACACAGAGATCAGAAATCGACCTGCGCAAACAGAAACCACAATTTATATTAATAGATTAACTTTTGCTTCTGAATCACTACATTATATTATTCAGCAAGGAGGTTGTAAAGTCACTGTTTTTGAGCTTCACTGCTAGTAGAGAGACGCTACACAGACAGGCAATTCACACATACATATCCATATATCTCTCTCTCTCTGATTTAAAGCGGACAGAATGCTAAATCTAATGAGTGGTAGCTTACGAAAATAACCGCCATTTGAACCCTTCCAGTCAAATTTAGTGCTGCAAACATCAATGAAAGCTTCAGTTTGTCAAAGCTGGCAAATGTCCATGGTATAAGCGAGATAATCCACACCTAGCTGTGCATCAAATGATTTGAAATACTTTGCCTCCACGTTGTGCATTACAATCGTTTGATGCACAGCTAGGCGTGGTTAATCTTTTATTTATATATTCAAATATATAAATGAAGATGTGACAAGAAGGTTACTAGTATTAATAGTAGCAACAAAAAAATAAAAAACTAATAATAGTACAAATAAAATAACAGTATACATATTTGCAAATGTATTATTGTAGTTGATTTTCAAGCAGTGACACACACACACACACACACACACACACACACACACACACACACACACACACACACATATATACAGTCAGGCCATCCTTAAAAATATTCTTGTTTGCCGTAACCCGACCGACCCAGTCAATTTAGGTCCGACCCAATTATTTATTTTTTTTCCCTTTTAGTCCGACCGACTTGCCGATTGTAAACTTGCGTTAAGACCGACCGATTTTTTTTTACTCTTCAAACAACTAATACAAATGCAATAAAATGATATTAATTATATTTTAATGTGAATAAATAGGCCTACATATAGGCTACAAACGTAGGCTACGCTCTTTCTTTTAAATAAAAACCCGTGGCGTCATCTATGATTATAAGGGCTGTGTAGGCTGTAAACCTATGCGAAATGAAAGCGAAATCGCGACACTCAGATCCACGAAAAATATGTTTTAGTAGGCTAATTCTATGAATTACACTGCGCAAACCAAAAGTAGGCTATTATACCCACCGGATGAAGAGGGATTGGCTCTCCACAGAACATAATTTATAGCCTATTCATTTTATTTTATTTTTCGTGTTCGCATTTATGAGGAAGAAACAATGTTACGGACGTGACCGCTCTGAAAGCGGCAATTAAAACTTCACAGAGATCTCAAACAGGCATTTAAAACACCAAATATTAAGAATGGGCATATCAAGCAAAATAAAATTCGATGATTGATCGAAAATTGTATCTCTCCCCCCACATGCTCACCGGCAACGCTCCGACAGTAAATTTCTCTGTAGGCTACTGTCTAATAGGCCTGTGTTGTAGCCCACAGTCATTAAAAAACGATTTAGTTTCATATTCATGTTTAAATAAAATAATATTTATTTTTTAAATTTCATGTTGATTATATGAAAAGTGAATAGCATGAATAAGATAAGATGATCCCGAAAATATCGGAAGACAAATGGAGTAGGCAGACATGATTTTAACCACTTCATTAAGTTTGTTTTTGTAGAAAGTCTGTCTTTAAACTGAATTTCGTTTTGTATTAATTGTATCTTAATTTTGATCAATGTTTCATCAACCATTTTCATGTATTTAATAAATAAGAGGTAGGCTAAATAAGGCAATATAATCAGGACACGGAGTCGCCGGCGCGTGAACTGGAGCTGGTCTCTTAAATGAACCGAAACTCAGCGTATAAGCTACTTGCCTCACAGACCTGAGACATATATATAGGCCTATATATAAAAAAGCATGAAATGTACACTTTTAAACAAAACAATTCAAAACGAAAGAAAACAGACTGCTCTCTGCTTATGTAATGAAATGTGCATTTCTCTCTGGCGCGTTCACTAGGCTACTGCGAAGATCGCGTCAGCATCGTCAACTTCATCTTTGACACAGAAAACACTTGTTTATTAATAAACAATTGAAATGTCTCCTTGATATATTTGACATACTAATAATCATCACTTTTCCCAATTCTGACAGCTTAGGTGCGTTATTGGCAGCGCTCCCGTTACATGAATAGGCCTATAATATTACCGCTATAATATTATTCTTTGGTGTTCAGTTTATACAGGTTTTCTAATTGTTATTTAATATATATATATATATATATATATATATATATATATATATATATATATATATATATATATATATATATATATATATATATATAGCACGAAGTTCTGGAAAACTGTCAGTGAAGTCCCGATATGCAAATATGACCAAAATTGTACTTTTTTTTTTTTACATCGACTCTCGAAAAAAATATATATAGACCGACCAACCGACCTTTTTTTTTTTTTTTTTTGCTGTTACGGCAAACCAAGATATTTTTAAGGATGGCCTCACCTAAAGGATTATTAGGAACACCACTAATACTGTGTTTGACCCCCTTTCGCCTTCAGAACTGCCTTAATTCTACGTGGCATTGATTCAACAAGGTGCTGAAAGCATTCTCTAGAAATGTTGGCCCATATTGATAGGATAGCATCTTGCAGTTGATGGAGATTTGTGGGATGCACATCCAGGGCACGAAGCTCCCGTTCCACCACATCCCAAAGATGCTCTGTTGGGTTGAGATCTGGTGACTGTGGGGGCCATTTTAGTACAGTGGACTCATTGTCATGTTCAAGAAACCAATTTGAAATGATTCGAGCTTTGTGACATGGTGCATTATCCTGCTGGAAGTAGCCATCAGAGGATGGGTACATGGTGGTCATAAAGGGATGGACATGGTCAGAAACAATGCTCAGGTAGGCCGTGGCATTTAAACGATGCCCAATTGGCACTAAGGGGCCTAAAGTGTGCCAAGAAAGCATCCCCCACACCATTACACCACCACCACCAGCCTGCACAGTGGTAACAAGGCATGATGGATCCATGTTCTCATTCTGTTTACGCCAAATTCTGACTCTACCATCTGAATGTCTCAACAGAAATCGAGACTCATCAGACTAGGCGACATTTTTCCAGTCTTCAACTGTCCAATTTTGGTGAGCTTGTGCAAATTGTAGCCTCTTTTTCCTATTTGTAGTGGAGATGAGTGGTACCCGGTGGGGTCTTCTGCTGTTGTAGCCCATCCGTCTCAAGGTTGTGCGTGTTGTGGCTTCACAAATGCTTTGCTGCATACCTCGGTTGTAACAAGTGGTTATTTCAGTCAAAGTTGCTCTTCTATCAGCTTGAATCAGTCGGGCCATTCTCCTCTGACCTCTTGCATCAACAAGGCATTTTCGCCCACAGGACTGCCGCATACTGGATGTTTTTCCCTTTTCACACCATTCTTTGTAAACCCTAGAAATGGTTTTGCGTGAAAATCCCAGTAACTGAGCAGATTGTGAAATACTCAGACCGGCCCGTCTGGCACCAACAACCATGCCACGCTCAAAATTGCTTAAATCACCTTTCTTTCCCATTCTGACATTCAGTTTGGAGTTCAGGAGATTGTCTTGACCAGGACCACACCCCTAAATGCATTGAAGCAACTGCCATGTGATTGGTTGATTAGATAATTGCATTAATGAGAAATTGAACAGGTGTTTCTAATAATCCTTTAGGTGAGTGTGTATATATATATATATATATATATATATATATACATACATACATACATACATGTGTGTGTGTGTGTGTGTTAAAATGTATTATCCTATAATTGAATTACTATAGTTGACTAAGTTCTAAATTAACATTTTTGCAGTTATATAAATAGTATAGTACTTAAAATGAAAATCTTCACAGTGATTAATGTGCACAAACAATTCAAAAGACACAAAATGACTGAGCTGCACAATAATGCAATAAATGGACCCACTCATTTTTCTCTCTGTCTCTGAATGCCTGTCTCTCTCTTTCTCCATCCTCAAGGATTCTTCAAATAGGTCTGAGGTCAAGCAGTACGGCTGCGGATCTCAAAGACGTGTGTGTTTAGGTTAGCAAGGGCGTTTCACGAACACTGTACACATACAGACAAACTTCCTAAAAATACCACACATTCCACCACTCGCAACATGCCTCCGCATGCCAGCCGCTGAATGCACTTACTGAGGTTCTCCGCGGGTAATCTATCTTAATTGCGATCTAAACAATTTATGAAAACACCCTTTTGGAATAAACAAACTCTCACAGATACATACAACACCCACATACACACACAAACAACACCTGCTCACGATCCCTTATGTCATCGACGTTTCATTTTCAGGGGAAATGGGGCGTCTAAAAGCTCAGGGGATTTTCTAAAAGGTTTGTAGGTTTATGATGGGAAAAAACGCCATGTTGTAACATTGCTACATGTGGGCGGCAAGCGGCACATTTATCGCGATTAAGCTGAAGATGAAATAGATTCCCCAGACTGGTATCGTAAAATTGGTGTCTGGTTTTATGATTATAGGCTGACATTTGTGTCTGCTACAGGAAAGAGTGCTTACCCCTGAACCTCAAATAGGTGTCAGATTTGATAAAAATATATAGTGATGACAGGTTATCTAAACAGCATATGAAGATGTCAGAGTCTTGACGTCTGGTTAGAAGGCCTCATTAGGATTGATATTTTTGTCATAGTGTGACAACAACATCACACTCACCTGGAGAAGAGCAGCAGCCAAATACACAACCATGAAGACGGGCGTCAGCGAGGTGTGACCTCTCTCCATCAGATCAATTGTGTACAGGAAGATCAAATGGCCAGGGACAACCAGTAACAGCAATACCTGTGCTGACCTGTGATTGGCCCCTGAAAAAAAGAGAGAGAGAGAGAGAAAAAAAGTTTAATTATTGAAAGCAATACATAAAGTCTAATAATGATGATACTGTGTGTGTGTGTGTGTGTGTGTGTGTGTGTGTATATATATATATATATATATATGTGTATATATGAAGAGTTCAGATGCAAAAGCCTCTAAGTGCCATCTGAATTTTTCTTTAGCTTGTATATTTAAGTTCAGTAATTTCACTAAAATGCCAATGAAAATTACCTATTAATTGCCATTTAAGTGAAAATTTCAGATGGCACTTAGAGGCTTTTGCATCTGAACTCTTCATATGGTAATACTTTACAATAAGGTTTCATTAGTTAATTAATTAACTACTTTAGTTATCACGAACTAAGTATGTACTTCTACAGCATTTACTAATCTTAGTCCATGTTTATTTCAACATTTACTAATACATTATTAAAATCAAAAGTTATGTTTCTTAACATTAGTTAATGCACTGTGAACAAACAACGAACTAACAGTAACAAAGATGAATAAATACTGTAACAAATGTATTGCTCATTGTTAGTTAATGCATTAACTAATGTTAATGAAACCTTATTGTAAAGTGTTATGTCCACTTCCTCCATTACAAAGACTGCTTATCTGCTTATAACACCACAGAATACAAACAACCCTCCACGTGCGATCAGTGCACGTGTGTAGGTGTTCGTATATTGGATTTATTCTATGTTTAGAAGTCTATATGCATACAGTAAACATCTCATTCACAAACACTACACTTCTCACACTCCATTAGCATCCCTCTGAACCCCCGCAGTATGGCGCCCCTGTGCGTTCAGAGTCCTTGAAGGAGGAAGATTTATGCCCATCTTTCCAGATGGCACTGCTAAGCTTGCAGTGGGCACCGTGCCCCTCATGTGCTCGGGCATCTGGACTCTGTCCCCAGAGTCCTGTTGTTTCTCTAAGAAAAAGCCCTGCATCAAAGCTCCGGCATCAACACGCTACCTCTGATGTTTATAGGAAGCGTTCTCTGCTTTTCTCCCCGAGATGGATCGTTATACACAAACCACCATTACACACACTCCATTACAGCTAATGTATACACACTTGCAAGCACTTTCAAGTCATGTTGCTCTAAACACTGGTTACTTGTCCTTGCTCTCTTTAATACAGGCAATGAAAACACAAAACTGCCCTCAAATGTGTGTTTAAGCCCCTCTCTTTAAATTTATAGGCATTAAAGGATGTTCGGAGGATTTAAAATTGCACGTGGTGTTCAGTTTAGAGCCATGTCATGCCTTGATCCTATTCCTTCATTACTTCTTATGTAATTGATCTACTTTGTCACTATCTGCTTTGTTTTCTTATGTATTGTGACACACTGGGGAAGTGTTCGGGGTCACCTGAGCCACAGAAGGTTCGGCAGGGGAGGTAGCAACCCTTGGCCTCCTCAGGAACCTCTCCAGGGGTGCTGTGAATGTGCAGGTAGGTGGATATCCGACTGGACTGGATAGCCACCAGGTTTCCCCCGATACCTACAATATAATAATACTCACATCAGACAAATATATACTGAAGGTACAGGGCTGAAAATTTAATCAAAAACAAGGAGGAAAAGGCAGCGTGCCTGTTTCCAGAAAGTTTAAGACATAAAGTAAATCCGTGAGTAATGGTTGGTTCACACCGAGAACGTTCTATAAAGATAACTATATTAGCATCCACACCAGCGGACGAAATTGTTCTGTTTATTAGCGTGTTCTGCAGTTTTGTCGTCTGCAGCTTTAGATGCTTGAGCTCTTTAAAGCAGGATGGATTCTGATTGGCTGTCAATGTTGTTATCGCTATGCTGTTCTTTTAAATTTAGAATGATTTTTAGAACTATATCTTTATCATTAAATTTATCATCCTTGGTGTGAACGGGCCTTAACTCTCACGTCAGTGAAGCTTCTGCAGTGGAAACATTTTTTAATCCATGAATACAGGCTTAATTTTTTCACTGTCAGACTGGCAGCCATGAGTCACCAGTACTAACTCTGCTTTTGTCCCCCGCCTCTTTATCTCTCTCTTTCTTTCTCTCACAATACGCACAGCGCTCTCTCTCTCTCTCTCTCTCTCTCTCTCTCTCTCTCTCTCTCTCTCTCTCTCTCTCTCTCTCTCTCTCTCTCTCTCTCTCTCTCTCTCTCTCTCTCTCTCTCTCTCTCTCTCTCTCTCTCTCTCTCTCTCTCTCTCTCTCTCTCTCTCTCTCTCTCTCGAGTAAAGTAAGCTGCAGTAATGATATGTCACGCCCAGCAGTTCTGGGAGAAGACAAGTGAGTGAGTGAGAGTGAGTGAGTGAGAGAAAGACAGAGTAATTGCAAGAGGACAGTCAATACTAATTGAAATCATTTAAAATATTATGCTTTCAGTTCACAGCCAAACAGGAAATCAGTGATCTGAATTACAATCAGACACAGCAACTCTATTTCTCATATACGATAGTGCATTCATGCCCATAATGACATTAATATTTCCCAGACCTAAATGAGAACGATCATGTTTTAACACAGCACAGGCCTCTGCACAATTAGCCCCAACAAGTACTTGTTTGTGTTTAATGCAGAGGGTCCCATTATGCCACACTGTGCTGGAGAGACGCCATCTGTATGGATGATAGTGTGGGAAAGTGTTTGTGGCTCAGATTAGCTGGACAGGTCTAAAATTTCTTCATTTTCTCACAAACAAGCAACGACATGACATTTTGGATTTGCTGGGGCATGAGAAAAGAGTGTATGGGAATTTTTCAACCTTTCCAAGAGCATCGAGGTCCAATTAATCCGATGTTTTTTTTAATTTTTTTTGCTTTGTCTGCCAACAGGAAATGGAGATGATATGCAAC
This sequence comes from Scardinius erythrophthalmus, assembly GCF_964197995.2. Classification (NCBI taxonomy): domain Eukaryota; kingdom Metazoa; phylum Chordata; class Actinopteri; order Cypriniformes; family Leuciscidae; genus Scardinius; species Scardinius erythrophthalmus. Next base: position 6,284,575 of record NC_138224.1, on the reverse strand, counting down.
CTCTTTTCTGTCCAAGCAGTGGGATTAACATATATGGACACTTTAATCTGGGTCATAGAGCTGATGAGACTTTGGCTGGGTGTGCAGCAGGGCTTGAGTATGGGTCCAATTGGATTCCAGTATGTACAATGTATGACACAAAGGGTTGGGATATTCAAAACTACATATTTTTTTATTTGTTTTAAGGCCTGTATAATTATTAGGCTGGCTGCAGGTTAATTTGATCCTGATTGGACACAATCAGGATTAAATAAAATAAATCAACCATTTTTTTTTTTTTTTATTGACTACTTGTAAATTAACACGTAGCCTTAAATGTGCAACTCTCTTTTTTGCAGTGAAAGTCTCCAAGTACAGCGCATAAGATGCAACTTAACAGCCAGAAAAGTCTGTCTGAATGTATAGGTCTATTTGCTGTATGGATTTAAAGATGCAACTTTTCAGAGAGAGTTTTATCATACATGATTTACTGCTAAAGCACGGCACACTAATTAAATCAAGGCAACTAAAAACATAAAAAGTTTTTAAAAACCATCTAGATAAACCACACTAATTGACGTGTTGGGCAACCAATCGACCACTGTGACCCATCCCTAGTACTGTGGGCGATAAGAGAGGTCTGAGGCTCTATTTATGTCAAACAGAAACTATTTCTCTGTACCTAAGTGGCACGTGTGTGTGTGTGTGTGGTGTGCGTGTGTGTGGTGTGTGTGTTGTAATCATTTAAATTACCTTCCCTGACTCGTTTCCTGCTTGGACAGACAAACTATAGAAGCCTCTGTTACTCATCCTATCGCTCTCTTTTCCTTTCTTTTCCCCTTCTTTTGAGTTTCTCGCTAACTCTGCTCTTAGAATCAAAAATAAAAACCTTGATTTTGAAATTCTGATTTATGGTTATATTTTGATATAACTTTAGATATTCTGACAGAAACAGTCTTCTTCCACACACACACATGCAGAGATTCAAACAGCTGTCTGGTGGTCTGGGCGGGAGAGCACAGACAGACTGCAGACAGCGTTAATGTCTCTCATTAGCGTGCCTTAATTAAAAAACGTATGGCTCTTTGTGGAGGTGCCACGGTCCTGGCTTCCTTTACTGTTACCACAAGAAATTCAACTTCCACAGTTAATGACTTCACCCCACGGCTCAATCACATCCAACTCCATTTTAGCTCAATTCCATCATTTGGCTTTTTCTCAATATGGAAACGTTTATTAACAATCACAAAAAAGTGGCTATATCTGCCTTGAGGATACTTGCGTGACAATAAATGAGGGAGATTATTACAGAGATGTTTCTTTTAGGTAATAACAGTCTGAGAAGGGACTGAAATATCAGCTGTAAGGAGCACCAATGTGTGCCATGGACATCAGGGCGTAGGTCTACAAATTAAGAACTTAAAAGCTTAAACCTTCCAAGACACAAATACGCCATTTAAAATTCAGATATTGATGTTGTTATTAAATTATTACATTATTAAATTGACTTAAAACAGTCAAATACACACAAAATTGTCAAATACACACAAAATTATGTCAAAATGCCCATCTTGGCAAGTATTCAGTTAAACAAGTCAGTTTTGGATCAAATTAGTTGAGAAAGATAACAAGTGTGTAACAGTATATTGGATCCGTGCATAAGCTCTTAAAGTGACAGCAGCCTAATAATCTGTCATGTTAATAAACGAACAAAAGACTAAGAAAATCACTCTCTGCTCTTGACTGAATAACTTTTGCAACTAATTGTAAGCATTAATCTGTATTTAATTTTTACAATAAAGACTATCCAGTGTTATTTTACTTTTGATTAATTTCTGTAGTAGGCTATTTCTTTCCTGAATATACTGTATGTTGTATACCGTGTATACCGTGTTTATTTCATATCTCTCTTTATTCTATTGCATTTATTTGTTCTGTTGTTAGAAATTTGTTTATTTGTTTCTTTATGGAAATAAAATTTTGCATTGAAGAAAAGATTTTTGTTTGTATATGCTGTCAATTATAGTCTCTTGAAAGAAAATCGGAATCAGCAAAAATCGGTATCGACACGTCACACTTACACAAAAAAAAAAAAATCAGAAATCCGAATTGGCCAAGAAAATTGCAATCTGTGAATCTGTAATTTTCAGAATATAAAAAGTACAAGCTTTATAGAATATTTTTGTATAAATAAATCTCACCATTGATAACAGGCGTGTAAACCACAATCCCAGCCAGGTTGGGATCAGACACAGTTTTGTCCAGAATGAGTCCTCCAATGCTGAAATTGGGAAAATTTTTATTATGTTCGAGCACCAAAGGAAGGCCACATGCTTTTTCAATGTGTGTGTGTGTGTGTGTGTGTGTGTGTGTGTGTGTGTGTGTGTGTGAATCCATGGCCAGGTGTGTGAGGTGTGTGTATGTGTGTGTATCACACCTGCTGATGAACATGGCAGTGATCACGGGCTCCCAGCCTGAGTACAGCAGCTGACGGCTGGCGGGGTGTTTGGAGGAGATGACCATCCACAGTGGAGTCAGACACATGAAGAAGGCACACACCAGAGATGACACGTATGGGTGAGAGTCTGAAAAAACAGACAGAGAGGAACACCACAGTGAATACAGGCAGTCTTTGGTCATTTTGATTGAAGCTATACTTTAAAGGGTTAGTTCAAGGTTACTTCTGTCCCTCCATTGCCAGCTACGCAACTACCACTTTGATGCTTCAGAAAGTTCATAAAGAGATCATAAAACTAATCCATATGAATTGAGCGGTTTAGATCAGAAAATTTGGACTAAACCACTCAACTCATATCATGGATTAGATTAATGATCTCTTCATGAACTTTTTGAAGTGTCAAATTTTATAATTCAATAAATATCCTAAGCTGGCATTTTGAGACACTCCCGCTGCTTTCATCCTCTTTGGTATGCTGTCAACAGTCTTCTTTTTATACACTACAGTTTTTTTCTTTTTTTGAAAGAAATTAATACATTTATTTAGAAAGTACACACCAAACTGAACAAGTTACAGAAAAATGTTTATATGTTACAAAAGATTTCTATTTCAAATAAATGCTGTTCTTTTGATGTTTCTAATGAAAGAAAAAGATGCATCACAGTTTTGACAAAAATATTAAGCAGCACAACTGTTTTCAACATTGATATTTACTTTACATTTTAAAAATGTCACAGTATTACTGTTTTTACTGTCATTTTTATCAAATAAAAGCAGTTTTGGCATAAGAGGCTTCTTTCAAAAACATTTTTAGAAAATGTAATGGTAGTGTATTCAAGTTAAAAGTTAAACGTTTTGAACATATCCACCCAAAAACTTAACAGGAGTGTTGTCCTGCTCTCGGACCACACTATAACCCATTTCTCAAAACCTACGAAGGGGTTGACAGCTGTAATGGCAGATTGACAGAAAGAAAATAACCATGACCAACATCTTGTGGATGACAGACATCATGTTGTCGGCTGCGGTTCTGTTCAAATGTCACATAATAATCAAGCTCACAGAATTCAGTTATGACTTCTATGTGGGGTTAGGAAATATTTCGAATATTAATTTAAAATTATTCACAATGATTTTACTGACAAAGTAGCATTGTGAATATCACAAGAATTTTTTCCCCAATAAGTTTCCCAAAGATTATGTCAATACATTCAGGGTTATTTTTGTTTCGTGAGTGACTCACATTTTTATAGTCTCTAAATAAGCTTGTCCATTTCTACGCAGCACAATTATTACAAAGCGGTTTAAAATTCACGACTGACGATCTGATTCGCGATTGATTTTGCGCCACCACTCAAAATCGTACGCGGAGCCACAATCGAGACTGCCAACCATACTCTGCTGCTGTGTGAATGTAGCCGTACTGACTGGCTCTAATTGGATTTAACCAGATTGAGGAAGAAAAATATGATCTTCTTAAAAGCCGAATTTAATCTTTTAAAGCAGACAGAGAAGCCAAAAAAGGTTTCACTCCTTGCTAAATACTCTTCAGCACACACTAAACAGCCTAAATCTTTAAATCCCAAACATAGAGGCAACATCTGTGACTATATTTAGTGTGGTATGGGCATGACAGGGCAGCGGTGTGCGCTAATGATGGCAGAAGCCTCTCTTCTCGGCTGGTTGGCACGGCTGATATGGTTTTGGCATGGCATGGTGGTGCCGTTTGCCTTGCCTTCACCTCACTTCACCTCTCTCAAAAAAGGAAAGACTAAAACTGGAGTGCGGCGCTCAGTCTGGGGCTTATCACACAGAGTCATCAGAGAGCAAAGCCCCATTAAACCCAGCATAAACAATCCAGAACACTGCTCGGGACGGCCCGTGTGTGACTTTCACACTTTAAGAGATATGTGCGTGAGAGAGACACTGTGCAGGTTTGGCGATGCTTGCAAGGGGCAGATTTCCCACAAAAATAGAGAAGCAATGTTGGAAACCAAATTTAAAGTGGTCCTCAATATTTGACAGGATCATAAAATGTCTGATATTTGATCTTTCATTAGACTTTGCAGTGTAAATGAGATTTGACAAGAAAGTTAATTTATTTATTTGTTTGTTTAAATTCATACAACTTAACAAAAAAGTTCATTTCTAATTATTCTACTATTCTAATAGTAATATTTGATAATATATAAATATTTTCATAATTTTAAAATATACAAATGTATATATACAAAGAACAATTTATTATGTATGTACTTTTATTATATACATACGTACATTAATACCAAACTAATAATTAAGAATTAAGAAATTCATTTCTGTGTTATTGAAAACTAATGTTTCAGTATGGTGCCCAAACTCATGGGCAGCGCTAGACTGAGTATCATTTGAAGAAAGGCGCTTGACAGAGAGACTGTGCATGTCTGTGTGGAAGAGAGAAACATAGTCAGCCCTGTGTGTGTGTGTTTCATGAGAATGTGGATATGTAGACACAGAGAGGTCATGCACTACGTCACAACACTCTCATTGTCCTGAGCCAGACTCATTAGCAGAGTGACCCTTCTCATAAAACATATCAACCCCACGGTCCCATAAAACATAATATACATCCCTCACCTGACACCTGCTATAGAGCGTGAGAGTGTGAAATGTGCTGCTGCGTTTAAGATATATTACTGGTCACACTCTAATATGACAGATAAAGTCTGAAATATGGTCAATTATTTCACATTATTCTTTAGACACTGTGTTATGACAAATGTATCTAGATTTAGGGCTGGAGTCTAAAGTGAGGGATTTGTGCGCCCTCTAGTGGCAGAAAACTGAAAGCATGGCTGATTTGCTGGAGAGAAACAACTAAATCTGACCTGCTATCTAGTCTAGGCAAAAATAACTGTCTTTCTGGCTCTGTTACAATTCCTAATGAGCCACCTCACTGTATGCTGGCTACCTTCTAATGCAGCATCCTAACCAAAAGTGACCCTTCTTCAGGTTGTCAAACTTACTTTTTAGATGCATACTTTTAATTCAAGTGAGTCTATGATGCCCAGAAATGCTATCGTGGTAGGCAGCTCACTAGGGTTTGGAACAGAGCCCTTATTTTCACACACATCTTTCTCACCTAGGCAGTTGTAGAGGCCCTGGCTGATCCCTGCCAGGATGGCCAGCGTGATGAGGTCACCAAAACTGGCGGCGATGGGCGTGGCTACATTATCAGGGTTGATGCCTGTCTTCTTAGAGCCCACAATTACACCCACCATTATTATACCTGAGAGAGGGCACAAAAAGACAGCGGTTACCTTACCCACTTGGAACTGGAGATTCGTAATGTGAAATGTGACTAATAACAAAGAAGATTAATGTCGGATTAAGATAAAACAACGAGGACATTATTTGTTGTGAAAAGAACGGCTTTAATAGCTACATATAAGAGTATTAGAGGTTAATCTGAAGTATGTACCCTGCAGCATAGATGCTATGAAGGCTGTAGCGACACTACTGGAACACAGCAAAACAGCGTGACCGATCTGGAACTTTCCCTCAGGAATCCAACCCAGTACAACAGCTGCTACTGCTGCCAGGAACCCGATTACAGTGGCCTGCACCTGAGAATGAGACAGAGACGCTGAGATTTATAAAAATAAAAATAAAATATATAAATAGTACTATCTAAATGTCTATAAGTGTGTGTGTATATATGAAGAGTTCAGATGCAAAAGCTTCTAAGTGCCATCTGAAATTTTCTTCTAGAATGATCATTTGTATCAAGCTTGTATATTTAAGTTCAATAATTTCACTTAAATGGCAATGCAAATTACCTATTAATTGTCATTTAAGATGATCATTCTAGAAGAAATTTTCAGATGGCACTTAGAGGCTTTTGGATCTGAACTCTTCATATATATATATATATATATATACACACACTTATATAGACGTTTTATATAGATAGTAATTCACTATGTCTTTATTAGGGTCTGTGTTAATATAGAAACCCATTATCCTGATAAGATCTCGGTTCCTTTTTCAGGTGAAAACTTTAGCGAATTTAGATTTACTGGGTTACTGATGCTAAATTCATTTGCATTTGCTTCTTGTTTTAAAGCCAGTGTTGTATATGTAAGCCCTTCAGAAAGCTCTTACCTGTTTCAGTGCCAAATTCCCAATAATGAGATTCCACTTCTCTATGGGCGAGTCCATTTTCCCCACATTTACCTAAGGACGACAACATTCATGAACGTTATTTTTCCTTTCAGCCCTCTCACCCTCATTGCATTTAGTCACCCTAACTGTGGTCACTACAATTGCGACTTTTCTTGCACTCCCTAAAGCAAAAAGTAAAGGTAAAAAAATTAAAAGTTGACAAATAAATGGTAAATATTTGAAACACATTCACCCCAAAATCAGAAGGAGAAAAAAAAGCCTCATTTAGGACCATTAAGACTTTTTGCATTGTGACCATTTTTACATTAGTGAAAAAATAATGATATATTATTTAAATTGTAACATATTTATATATCATAATCATATATCATGATTAATTCATATTAATAAAAAAAAGGCAGATTTGAAGATGACACTTCAACTTCTTATTTAATTATTATAAAAAATAAAATAAAATAAAAATACCATTGGAATGCAGAAAATCTTAATGGCCCTAAAAAGAGGATTCGCCTAAAATATAATGTCTTCTTTCAATCTTTTGACTTTGGTGTAAAGTATGTTGTGAATGTGAACCTAAAAGCTAAAACAAGAAAATGTTTGAGGAATAAAATAATAGTTTGAGACCAAATTCCTTCTGAGTGGTGGATTTTGGCATCGGAGATTTTACACTGAAAAGAAAACCACCATCTGAGGAAAAGATAATAATATTTTGGGTTTGGAAAGGATTTCTGCCTGCAATGTAACAAGATGGCCGACTCCACACCCAACGAGCCAGTGTGTGCGCAAGTGTGTGCCAAAGAAAATAAAGGAAACAAATGTAAATGTGAAAGAGCAGCGTGTAGGAGAGAGCCGTCTGAGGGCAATAGACTCTTTTCCCCTCAGCTGCATGAGGGTGAACAGAAGGCCTGTACTTTAGCCCCGCTCCTCCGCTCGGTCCACACCACCAGGGTTTGTTTATTCTTTCACCTCGAGGGGGGATGACAGATTTGCCATGAGAACACTAGATGTTATACGGCATGAGCTGAAACCCCTCTGAGCTCGAGAGTCCCAGACTGAGGGGAGGAAAAAAACAGTAGCTTCCAAAAAATAAATAAAACCACTCTGTCAGCAGATAACAGCTGAGACTCCAGCATTTAGGAGAGAAGAGCAGGAGAAAATAGCAGGAGAGAATCGGTTGATGAATTAGCTTATGTAAGCTACACACACACACACACACACACACACACACACACACACACACACTATAAATCTAGATAGATAGATAGATAGATATACCTGAGTCTAAGGAAAAGTACCGAAAATGTTGAAGTCAACTCGAAATGGCACTTTTAACTTCTGTAGTGCGAACAAAGTAATCACTACCAGCAACAGATGATGCTGATCAAGACAAAAATGTCATTGAAAGTGACAAAAATGCCCCCAAAACTCAACATGTTGAAGCAAAAATGGTGCTGTAATTAATAAAAAAAATAATATTCTATACTCATATTTTTAAACCTACTTTTTAATTAATTAATTAATTATATAATGTTGTTTTAGTGTCCTTGAGATACTATTATAGATTTTGTTAATATTTTGATTTAGTTTTATTTGTATATTTTATTTTCATTAAAATGTTAGTTAAAGTTTAAGTAATTGTGGGTTTTTTTGTGCTATTTTTTAAATTATTCATTTGTATTTCAGTTTTTGTTTTAGTTATTTTAATACACCAAGATAAACTAAATGAAAATAAGAAATGTTGTCTTAACGACTTCAAAAAATGAAGAATGAAAATGAATATATGTGTGTTTTATATTTAATTTTATTTCAGTTAACATTTATTTTATTTCAAGCAACAAAAAAGTTGGTTTTAGTTTTAGGTAACTATATAATAAATCTATCTATCTATCTATCTATCTATCTATCTATCTATCTATCTATCTATCTATCTATCTATCTATCTATATATATATATATATATACAAAATAGTTACAAACTTTTATGTTAGATGCAATATATATAATGCGATATATATAATATAATTAATATATGTGTGTTTTTCTTACTCAGACATATGGGGGTTGGAAATACCTATGGAGTAATTACCATAATAACAGGCTAGCTAGTCACTCTATCACAGGTCTGTGGTTTACCACCAGCCCTAGTCTGTGGAGACGGACACAGGCATGAATTGTCAGGTCCTGACAGGTGAGAGCATACCCAAAATGAGCCCAGATCTCATCACAAACCACATCAGCGTCAAATCAGAAATTACAGGCACACCTAAACTAAAGCAAGATGCAATGGCGTGCAAACAGTAGTTTGGTTTGTTAGTTAGTTTGGATACTAACCGCTGTGGACAGTCTGGAGGCGAGGGTCATCTCCAGGTTTCCTTTCAAACCCAAAAGAGCCGGAACCAGGATGAAAATCTCTGTAATGTTCTTAAACGCTTCCCAATGCTGAGGAAATAAAGAGAGGATAGACTAAAGTGGTTCTCAAACAGGAGACTGGGGCCCACTAGAGGGCCTTAGCAAACTTCCACAAATGATTTATAGTTATATTAACATAAACCTAATTAATTAAACCAGAGGTACATATCAGGCATTCAATGGGGGACCTTGGAGCCAAAATGGTTCATAGTTTTTTCTGGTTCAAGTGATTTTCAACCATGAATTTCATTACATGGACAAAAACAGTTGAAACATACTCAAAATATATTATTTTGCTACAGAAAGTCATACAGGTGAGTAAACGCTCCCTTTAAGGTTTCAGAATCTCACCTGTACTATATCCAGTACCACACCGGCTGACACCGTCCCGAACCCAGCTAGAAGGAAGGGAACTAGTATCTGCAGTGCCATGGCCAGGGGCGACTCTTTGGGCATGTGTCTGGTTGCCAGCTGCTGCCCTTCCTCCTCGCTCTCCTCTTCCTCATCGGCCTCTTCTCCCGAAAGCCTGCCCTCAGGCAGTATGGGCTCCGTCTCCGCATAGCGCCCGTCTCCGGCGTCAGACAGGCTGATGGATGTTCTGCTGCTGCGGTCCGAGTGGCGGCGGGGCTCGCGGTGGAACCCGTTTTTGAGGGACTCTGGCTTGGGCGTGCTGAGGTCCACCATGGCCAGCCGTTCCTCCTGTAAAGCGGTGTAACCGGCAGGTACCATGGTCTGAAGCAAGGAGGGTATGGGTCTAAAAGAGATGGAGCTCCAGGGTCCTCCAGCCTGTACTGCCAGACTAGGGCCCAGGGAACTGAGCACACCACCTCCTATGGTTCGGAGGCTCATTCTGCAGACGGGAGCTGACTTGGCTCATGGCCCTCTGAACTTTGAGAGCAGCAGATCAGCAGAACCAGCAGGTGGCATCCATAACAGCTACGAAGAAGCCCTGATAGTGTCGCAGTGACCTGATGAAGAAAAGTACAGAGGGAAAATCCATCAACAACAAAAGTGTACTTGCACTGTCACAGACATTCAAGGTCACATTATCATTATGTGCTTTTAGTCTGGAAGCAGCTGTTATTTGATCTATGCCGAACTGGCAGTCACAGTGTTTAGTACACACAGTCTGAACCTAATTTACTACAATTACTAAGTACACCATACTTGGAAGTTGGAACCAACTTTTAAACCACTTTAGTATTAATTTTACATGCGTATTTATTGTTTCCACAGGAGTCTGGTTATTGTATGACATATTCTTATTAGAGTCAAGGAATTTGACATAAAAAAGTACTAAATAAAACATATGTAAGATTATGCAATAGTTATAATAACATAGCCAAAACAATAAACAACGCATATTGCACAGAAAGTTTGTAAACAAAGTTAATTAAACAACTTCGAAAGATTTAAGGAAATAAACAAATGCATAACTGTAATGTCGTTCTCAGAACGACATTTATCATGATGACTGTAAGTAACTACGTATATATAATTGATTTATATTATTGGATATTTACATATGTGATGCAGTGGCAGGGAGCGGACAAGCTGCATTTCCTCCTAGAGAAACTAAGAATATATGCCGAATTTGAGAAGTGTATATGGTTTATGGTTATCAAAAAACACTCAATTGTATGTCTAAACCTTTATGTATGTGAATTGTGCATTGGAATCATCCCAAAACATCTTAAATATTGTCCAGCTGCCTAATGGTAACGTTAAACATTCATAATTAATCATTTAAACTCCGAAGCCTGTCAAATTAAACCAGAGCTTTACTTAATGTGTGGTAGATGTTTTAGTCTCTCTAGAGGTTGAAAATATCATAATGAATCTATTTACCGTAATATTTGCAGCTCCGCCGAGGTCAGTTTGAGCTTCTTCCCTAATCGCAGGACTGGAGCTGTGACTGTGACAGCGGCGTCATCACTGCCGTGCACTGCGACAGACGCAGGAGCGAGCGCGCATTTCAAAATAAAAGCACATGGTTTTTGTTACATTAATATGTATCGCATTCGCAGACAGAGGGGAAAAGTTGTCAAACAAGCATGACAGCTTGAATTCCTGTGAAGGAATCCAGATTTTCTAGATCCTGTGTGTGTGTGTGTGTGTGTGTGTGTGTGTGTGTGTGTATATATATATATATATATATATATATATATATATATATATATATATATATATATATATATATATATATATATATATAAAACATCCTAGCAATTTCACAACACAATATTTAGTATTACAATATTACAACTATCTAACTATCTATTACTACAATATTTATAAAAACTATCCTAGAAGTGCTGAGAAAATAATGAACAAAACAAGTAGGCTATTAAAAAAAATCTTTTGGGTTTGTAATCTTTGAATATGCTATTTTTTTTTATATTTCAAACTAAAATATATTGTAAACACTAAAGTGTTAAAACTCAAATACGTAATATTATTTGAGGTTCAACACTAAAATGTATACAATTATTTTATTTATTAACTCAACTTAAGTTGCAATCTTTGAATATGCAATTTTATTGATTTCAAAATAAAATATATTTAAACACTTAAGTGTTGAAACTCAATATTTACGAATACGTAATATTATTGGAGTTGTAATCTTTGAATATGCTATTTTATTGATTTCAAAATAAAATATATGTAAACACTTAAAGTGTTAAAACTCAAATACGTAATATTATTTGAGGTTCACTAAAATGTTTATGTTGTCCAGAGTCCAGTCTTTTAACGTACGTCCGAAACTCTAGATGGCGCCAACAGTTGCTCGACCCTTCAACGCGGAAGTTATTATGTTGTGTAAATACCAAATACGCATGTGGAGAGGACTGCGTTTGTACACGTGAGGAGCAAACCATGGCTCAAACACAAAACATTATCAAAAAAACCTCTTCTAGAGACTTGTTGACCTGTGGCAACGGAAAAGGTGAGGCATTCTTTGAAAAAAGAATTTTGATTTCAGGTTTTTAACCTGTTTTACAGCGAGAATCTGCCTATCAGATTAATTCAGAAACTCGGTTCAGATGTGATTCGATTAGCATTTTTATGATTAGATAAACAGTTATTAAATGTCTGCTATAAATTATGGGTGATTCCTCCATGTTGACGTGACTATTTTAAATCTTGAAGAATGAAACTTTTAAAACAATTTAATTAATCTAAACAAGTATGTATGTGTGTGTGTTTATACATATATGTATATGTATGTATGTATAGATAGATAGATAGATACACATAATATATTTGCTAACTTTCTTGTCTCCAGGAATCCATGAGAAACTTCTGCTGAGCTCTAAAAGTGCTTCGCTCCAGACAGAAAGGGTCTCGAGAAGTAGTGGTGAGTATGTTCATGTCTTCAATTGTATTAGCAGTTTATACATTTGGATTGTTATTTATTTATTAGGCATAACTGCTATATTCTATTACGTATATTTATTGTGTTTCTGTGCGTTAGTCTTGGATAAATTGCAGAGTTTCCTTCCCCAAATGGCCCAGGCCAATGAGTCCCTAAGACATCAGATGGACGAGGCTCCCACTGGTTTCTTTGACATCGAGTGTGTGGAGAACGCAGAGAAAGTCATTGAGATGGTGCGTCTGGTCTCACTGCCAGCTGTAGTTCATCATTAAGTGTCTAAATGTAATGATAATTCATTACTTCCATAATAACCGGATGTGTTTGCCCTGCAGGATGTGGCTCTGGTTGAGCTTGAGGAATCAGACAGCAGCGAAGAGTCGTCATCATCATCATCATCTTCATCATCATCATCTGAGGAAGACAGCTCAGAGGAAGAGTTGCAAACTGTCACTGCAAAGACACTCAAACTTCCAGGAGACAGAAAGAAAAAGGCCAACATACAGGTGTTGGAGAAAGAGGACAAGTAAGAGAGCACACACTGGAACTCTGGGAGACTCACGCCAGGACATTTCTGTGCCTATGGATGAAATGCATGACCATATCAAGTCTGTTTTTGTTTGGGATGAGCACAGACCAGTGATTTTATGTCCTGTTGAGCTGGCGGACTCATATGAGGAACATTTCATTTCATTTTGGAGATGTTTTATCTAGGGAGGGACTAGAGTCTCAGTTGAATATACTTGAAACCAATTATGCATTACCTATACAAAGTAAAAATTTCATTAAAAATAATCTTAAAACCACAAAGTTTTGCAATTTCCGCTCTTTATTGTAAACCGGGTTTCCCAACGCTCCTTTAATTTAGTTTGTAGTTGATGTAGAGTTAAAATACTGTTGTGTATGTTTGACAATATGACATCCTGTGTGACTGACAGCGTATACAGAATCGAAATACTCCTATTAACATCTACACATGATTACATTTCATCTTTTGTCAAATGCATAAACCTTCAGCGAACACATGGCAACAGATATTGTGTCAGAAATAATTCACATTGTACTGAATTCAAGGGTATAAGTTACTACATCAAGCATGTCTTATATTTTTTTGTACAAAATAAATAACTTCCTCGCAAAGATAACAGCAAGTTTATGTTATTCCCTTTCAACATTTCCAATTATCCTGTAGCTGTCTGGAATGCATAATTTAATATATAAAATAAGACAAGTTGTCATATCCTCTAATAAAATATATACAGTTATGCTAATAAAAATGAGTGATGTGAAAATGTTACACGTATTAAAACCCTTAAGGTTGTACAAATATGGTACAGATATCAAAGTGGCAGTGATGTGACATGGCTTTTAAATATTACACTATATATAAGACTAAGGACGTGTGTGTGTGTGTGTGTGTTTGCAACTGCCTTAATAATAAAAAACTTGAATAGAAATAAATACTTCTATTTAGCAAGGATGCATTAAATGATTGAAAAGAGTTACGACTTATGTTACAAAAGATTTACTTTCCAAATAATGCTGTTCTTTTGCAATTTATATTCATTACAGATTTCTGAAAAAAAAGTATCCTTTTTTCCATAAAAATATTAAGCAGCACAACTGTTTTTCAGCATTGATAATAAATGTTGAGCATTAAATCAATATATTAGAAAGATTATGAAACACTGAAGACTGTAGTAATGATGCTGAAAATCAAACATGTATTCAAATAGAAAACACTTATTTTAAATTACAATATTACTGTTTTTACTGTGTTTTTGATCAAATAAATGCAGCCTTGGTGAGCATAGGAGACTTCTTTCAAAAACAAAATCCCAAGCATTTGAGCGGTAGTGTAAATGAGCAGGTGTGATATGGCGAGCGACAGGACATTTGTGGTTACTCGGTTTCTATTTCTGCGGGAAAACAGCATCGTGCAGCAGTTTCACGTTCAGTTTCACTGGCAACATGGTTATGAAACGCTCAAAATCAATACTATTGTGGTTACTTCCTGAAAATAACTTAATTTGATCACTCACTTGACATCAGTCAGCATGATACTTCAGTGTCTACTAGATAAAAATAATTCTGTGTCCTTGGGTCCACTTGACGGTCTTTTTTTTTCCCATTTTTAAAAATGTTCGCCAGTGTAGACTGGCAAGCCAGCATTTGTCCCGCTCCAAACATTCCCAGAAAAAAAGGGTGATATAAAATGTAGGCACATCAGTGTAGTCATGGCAGGATATGCTCTGGATTTCCTATCAAACCTGCTTCAAGCCAAAGCGAAACAGTGCGGCCACTTCGGGCTGCGGTCACGGGCCGTGCAGTCTTTCCCGTCCCAGGTTTCCTTCAATACTCCACCGTCACAGCTTTAGTCCGCAGGTACTCGTGCAGGGCTTCCTCACCTGGATACACATGCATATGGTCCTCATGTTCATCAACTGATAGAGACAGAGTAATAATACAGTGTGTGTTGTTCACTCTTACCAAGGTCTTTCCCAAACCCGGACTGTTTGAAGCCTCCAAAGGGAGCCGCCACGTCGGTCTTGTTGTAGGTGTTAACGAACACGGTTCCCGCCTCCAGTCTCTCGCTCACGTACATGGCCTTGTTGATGTCACGCGTGAAGACTCCAGAGGCCAGACCGAACTCAGTGTCATTTGCTCTGCTAAGAACTCCATCTACATCACTGATGGAGTAAAACAATGGTATTAGCAGGGATAATATCTGTGCCTAAAGCAGGGTTTCTCAAACTCGGTCCTGGAGGGCCACTGTCCTGCACAGTTTAGCTCCAACCCTGATCAAACACACCTAATCAATCTTCAGGATCACTAGAAACTCACAGCTAGGTGTGTTTGATCAGGGTTGGAGCTAAACTGCAGGACAGTGGCCCTCCAGGACCGAGTTTGAGAAACCCTGGCCTAAAGAATGCTGATGTTTTGCTCAAATGTTGTCTTAACGAGCTCCTGCCTTGGATTTAGTTCATGTTGCAGGTCAGATAGCCACAAAAAGCCCTACTTATGAGAGAAAAAGGCAGCTTACCCATCTTTGAATTTGGATACCACCATGACAGGGCCGAATGATTCCTCTTTGGCGATGAACATGTGGTCCTCTACGTCTGTGAAGACTGTGGGCTCCATAAAAAAACCTGTAAGCATAAATAGCACTATATTAGAAATGGAATAATCAGAGTTGTTATTATGTTTTTTATGAGTTTAAGTTAAAGGTGCTCTAAGCGATGTTGGGTGACGTGACGTCACATCTTGTTGACGTTCGAAGTATTGTCAAACAAAACGGAGGCTAGCTCAACCCAGAGCCATATAGAGATGTCTCCTCCTCATCCCGTCCCCTCCCCCTCTCTTCTGTGCTTCCTAAAACAGGCTTTTCCGATGTAAAATCCAGGGGGCCAATGTTTCGGAAAACATTGAAGCTTCCCCGGGCGCCGCCATTGATTAGCAGACCATCACCTGCTGTTAGCATTCCATTGACTCCCATTCATTTTGGCGTCACTTTGACAGTGAATAACTTTACATCTGAGGCGTTTAAAGACTCCATTTGTCCATTATTTATTTCTAAAGAAACACGAAAATGTATAAAAGGCTCCATTACCTTGTATCTTACGTTATGGCCCCGTAGAAGCAGTTTTTGTAAAAATAGGCTAACGATTGCGTCATAACCACAGTAGAGAGATTACCGTATGGACAGGAGGAGAAGCTCGCGCGCAATCGGGGGGACGTGGAGGCAAAATGACAAAATAATTAATCAGAATACATAGCAAAAGTTTCTCCTGCTCCTTGCTCATGGACACCTCCTACTCACACTCTCCGTCTCTGCAAGTTTCGGAAGGGAATGATTCAGATTTTTCTTGGCACAGCTACTAGAAGACAGACGGGTTGCTCACGTCACATCTACGTCGTCAAGCTCAGTTTGAGTCTGCGCACTACGCTCAACCATCAGGAAGTGACACTAATTGACTTCGCCTTTCTCCGTTGAATCCAATGGGGTCGCAGTTTCCATTTCTTTTACGGTCTATGGTAAAATCGAGACTTCACACGTTCCTTCTCCTTTTCCCTCTTCTTTGCTATTTGTTCATCAGAACGTCGTCTCTTTGGTCGTGTGTCGGCCATATCAAAATTCAAGAGAATATAATTCTAACGTTAGCCGTTGTCTAGGACATCTCTCCTCTAGCTAACTTCCCTCTTCATGCTTCTCTCTCCTCCACACCCTTTATGTGCACGTGCACTAACCCCCCAACCCCCACCCCCAAATCATTCTTGTCGGTTATTGGCTGGAACACAGTTTGTTATGTTTTGTGGTCCAGGCTGGGCCAGTTTGTTTTTGTTGCTGTTTGTGGCTGTCTACAGAAATCGTGTTTTTTTACAGTGTGTTCAGGGGACAGGCAGCTAGCGGATAGTGAGGAGATGTTTGCTGGATGTGACAAAAAATGTTTCAGCCTAAAAGACGCGTGACATCACTTAGAGCACCTTTAAAGTACTGAAGAAAATTACTAACTAAAATAATAAAAGCAAATAACAAAATGAATCTTAAAATCTAATTCAAAATATTAATAAACACTATAATAGTATATAAATGATACTTGCTTAACACTGGGAATAATGCTTATATGATTGTACACGAAGAAAATTGCCAGATTAATGCCCTAAAAAATATTATACAGAATACATTTCTGTTGACAAACCCTTTTAAAGCATGGGTGTCTGGTTAGACAGGAGGTCTCACCTGGTCTGTCCACCTGTCTCCCACCGCAGACGAGGGTTGCTCCCTCCTTCACGCCGATCTCACAGTACTCCACCAGCTTGTCCAGGTGGGCCTTGTGGTTCTGAGGTCCGTGATCTGTGGAGCGGTCCAAAGGATCTCCAATCTTCATCTTCTTGATTTCCTCGACCTGAACACACAAAAACACATTAGTATGTCCTCATCTAGAAGCAGCTCGCAAGCTTTAAGATGCAATCCATGCATGAGGGAACACGTGACGTACCACTCTCCTGATGTACTCGTCATGGATGGACTCTTCAACAAACAGCCGGCCCGCAGCGATACAGTTCTCTCCTTTGTTGAAGTAAACAGAACTCATGCCCTGCAATGTACACACGAACATGCAGTCAGTTCAAGACGAGGATCTGGCATTTGTATACGAGTCAAAACCTGCTACGGGGTAATAATGAAACAACAGCTGTAAAAAGTGATTTTTCACCATTATTTACAACAGGATTCGCATTTTCATGGGTTTAAATAAAAGACTTTTGTTATAAGATACAATAATAACGACTTTGTGCATCAAAAACCACTCCTTTCCTGGTAAAAAAATTAACTTTATTTTTCAAGAGTCAACGAATTTGCGTCAGCAGCTGAATGTATCATTTTTGACAAGCCGTTGGAATAAGCAAACTTGGTTGGAATATAAGAACTAAAAACATGGACATAACACACTTATGGGCGTCAATCACTTCACCAATTTTGGCAACAGATGAACTGTTAAATGATTGATCCCTGTGGTTTGACTCTCATATGCTGAATATATTTAATAAACTTGACAGGTGATTTTTATAAAATGTAGTTTGCTCATTATCTTCTAAGTAAAGATTAAGGCAATTATCAAAGTTGCAATTTTTTTTTTTAATTTTCCAATAAAAGATGATACGTTTTTACATGATTTGTTAGATTTAATAACCCTTTAGCAGATTTTGACTTATATTCTGTATTTTACATACGTTTATTTCTGTAAAGCTGCTTTGAAACAATCTACATTGTTAAAAGCGCTATATAAATGAAGATGACTTGACTTGACTTGACTATTTTCAGGCTCTAGCGGTCTTTTCTCACCATTCTCACTGCTTTGTCCATATCGCAGTCACTGAAGATGATGAGGGGAGATTTACCACCCAGCTCCAGCGACACCTTCTTCAAATTACTGACCGCACAGCTGCAACAGGATCGACATCATCAGCTGGAGGCTCTTTCAGAGTTTTAACGATTCACTGTCATTGTACATGACTCATTTGAGCAATAGTAACAGACTTATAGATTACAGTGTTGATTTTAGTGAAATTACACAAATAGGACTCACCTTTTCATGATCTGTTTGCCAATGGGAGTAGAGCCTGTGAAACCTAGCTTGCGGATATCAGGATGATCGGACATCCTCTGCCCGACCAGACCACCTAAGAGATGATAGAAATGTTTGTCATTAATTAACCCAGTAAATACTTCTGAAAACAAAAATGATCTTTAGAATCTTCACAGCTTACATAACACATTTTTTGTTTGGAATATAATTGTGAAATAAAACAAACACGCTTTTTGCTTTTAAAACCTTCTAGAATGTCTTGTCCTGTAGGTTTCCATTGTAAATTTGATTTTTTTGGGGGGGGAATTAACTCGGAAGATGCAATTATTTTCTGTGGTGTTTAGCAACAGGCCACAGAAGATGCTGTTCACAGAGGTTAACTTGTATTGAACCTGGAATATTCCTTTAATGTATTCACCTGATCCTGGAACAATGTTGATAACTCCTTTCGGAATGCCAGCTTTGACGGTTAACTCAGCAAACTTCAGTGCAGTTAGTGGGGTTACCTGGAAAAATCAAAAGAATGTATGTCTAGTTTGTATTCAGTAAATTTTATATATATATATATATATATATATATATATATTAGGGCTGTCAAAAGATTAATTGCGATTAATCGCATCCAAAATAAAAGTTTGTGTTTAAATAATATATGTGTGTGTACTGTGTATAATTAAATTTGTATATATAAATACACACACATGCTTGTATATATTTAAGAAAAATGTGTAATTTTTATATAAAAAAATTATATTTATATATAATATAAATTATATATAAATATATACAGTATATGTATGCAAATATTTCTTAAATATATACATGCCTGTGTGTGTATTTATATATATATAAAATAATTATACACAGTACACACACATATATTATGTAAACACAAACTTTTATTTTGGATGCGATTAATCGCGATTAATCTTTTGACAGCCCTAATATATATATAAATAAATATTTTTTGTATGTATATATATATAACTTTCTTTTTGTATAGTTCTTACAGTATTTCAATTTATATACATATATACTGTACTGAAAAATCAAGAGAATATCATCTAGTTTGTCATAGTTTCTGTAGTTTTAAGAGAAAAAAAGATTTATTCTAAATTAATATTTAATATTTAGTACATTTCTTACAATTTTTTTAGATTGTAGATTTTTATTTTTCTAATAAATTGAATTGTTAAATTACTTAATACATATATGTATACCTATATATAATACAATTAAGTAATTAAACAAATTACACGCACACACACATACATGTACATACAGTATATATACAGTATATATATATATATATAGCAGCACAACTGTTAATAATAATAATAATAATATTAATAGTTTCTTGAGCAACAAATCAGCATATTAGAATGATATATATAAAATCTGAACTATTAATATTTTCGTATATGTATGTTTGAATGTTTTACCTGAGCAGGTTTTAAGACAAGTGTGTTTCCCGCCGCCAGACAGGCTGCACTCTTCCACGCCAACATCATAAGTGGGTAGTTCCAGGGAATCACTATGGCACACACACTGAAACACAAACAAACAAACACCATGTCACATATTTATGATCATCAAATTCACATAAACACACACACATTAACACTCACTGACTCACCCCAGAGGCTCTTTCTTTGTAAAGGTGAGGTTGCGATTGGGTCTGGCCTGATTGATGGGTATCGTTGAGCCCTGTGAGGAACAGGATATGATGCGTCAATGACAGGAAATTATTAAATGTATATACTGAAGGCCTGCACAGTGAACACACAGACCTGGATCTTGTCACACCAGCCAGCAAAGTATCTGAAGGTCTGAATGGACATGCCTACGTGTGTTTTCAAGGCCAGGGTATAAACGGCACCCGAGTCAATCGCTTCAATAGTGGCCAACTCCTCCTGGTGTTCCTCCATCAGGTCAGCCACACTGCACACAAAAGAAGCCAAAAAGAAGTCATAACAGGAAGTTCTCTGTGAAATCAACTCTTGATCAAATGAAGAGTTGTAATACAACAATGTTACTATTTACTTAGCAAATGTGTTTGGCTTTTCGTTCATGTCAACTAAAGTCAGCACAAACTCTCTCCATCTTACCGGTAGAGTAGCCGGCCGCGGTCACGAGGGTTCATTTTACCCCAGGGTCCGTCATAAAAGGCCTCTTTGGCTGCACTAACCGCTCTGTCCACATCTGCCACTGACGCGTATGACACCTTGCAGATCACCTGAAAAAACACAACGCAACCATTAGAATAATAGGGGTGAGTTTACGTGTTTGTGTGTTTGAGACGACTTACCGAGCCATCTGTGGGGTTCACCGTGTTGTATGTCTTTCCATCTTCTGCATTCTCAAACTTGCCATTGATGAAGCACTGATAGGGCATTTTCACAGTCATGTTATTGACATCTTTTGTTGCATAATCGATGACCAGCTCCTCCTCCTGGTCTTCTCCGCGCAGGCGTCGGACGAACATCTGGATGAAACTCTGGAAGGTGGTGGCCATGTAGACGTCCTCATTCTGAAGCTGCACTCCTCCGCATTTCTGCTTCACCTCCTCCACCAATCTAAATCAGACAATCACAGTAACACATACTCAACTTATAATGTTCATCGAGGTCTCCTTCTTCAAAAATAGTTACTGCCTCCTTACAATCAAACAAACTGTTTTTGCTACATGTACGACTCTACTATGTAAATGACTGGCTAAACTCTTTGCATGTGAAATGAGTTTGAAATATTTTAGTTTCAGTGTTGAGCACTGATGATATGTATATGTGGTTAATGAAGTTAATGTGATAATGGTTGTGGCGTCAATATCACAACAGTTTTTATGTTTTTGCCACTCAGTTTCAGTGTTGTTATTGTAAACTAAAACTATTTTTAAAAATGGTAAATGAAATAAATGGTCATTGAAATAAAGCTGAAATACAATATAAATTATAGATAGGAAAACTTAAACTTAATTTTTTTAATACTTTCATATAAATATAAAAATTCAAGCTAATTAAAAATATTAATACATACTATAATAGTATATAAATAAATAAGATTAATAAAAATAAATAAATGAAGGTCAGACCCACCTGACTACATCCATAGAAGCAGCTCCAGACTTAAAGAAATCGGTTGTTTCATCAATACCTGGAACATTACTCAGAATACCTTTCCATATCGCCTAGACAAGTATGAAACAAAAGACAAATGGTATCATTACTCAAATTAAATATATATCTAAAATGCATTTTGAGGCATACTGTAACGGACACCAGCTGGAGTGCCCTTGAGAGCCACCAGAGGGCACTCCACATCAGACACTCACGTTCACTCTCAGACTACAATTCCCATACTCACTGACCGGACTCATTATCTCTGAACACTCATCACATTCACCTGTACCTCATTATCACTGATTGCATTCACCTGTGTCCCATCACCCTGTTAGTCTCAGTCTATTTATACCTTGTTCATTCATTCACTCACCGCGAAGTCTTGTTAAGTGTTACACTGCATTTCTGAGCGTTTCCCTGGTTTTCTTGTTTCTCTTGTTTCTTGGTTTTTTGATATCTTGCCCTGTTCCCTGGATTACTCTCTTGCCTCTGGTCCCTGGATTACTCTCTTGCCTCTGGTCCCTGCCTGTTTTGTTTGTTTTGTTTGTTTTGTTTGTTTTGTTTGTTTTGTTTGTTTCTTTGTTTTGACTACCTGCCTGTGTATGACCCTAGCCTGTATGTTGGATTACGCCTCTGGATTGCCCCAGCCAATAAAGCTGCATTTGGATCTCCTACTTTGTGTCTCTGAGCAGTTCGTAACAGAAGACTTCGCCACACTTCAGATCCAGCAGCTATGACCTCCTGTAATACAGCAGTAGGGAACTCACCTGATCTTCCCTGTATGAGCCGGGAGTTCGCTGGACAGATCGCGGCCTTAGCCCTGGATAGCCTCGATCTGTTCCAGTACACCTGGGGTTTTTTTCCTCTCGCTGCCTCTTGCTCTCTGGGTGATGAGGCTATTAAGTTATGTTACCGGCTGGGGGCTAAGGAGGTCGACCCGAGGGAGCTCCCCGATCTCTCTGGTCTGGATTGGAGAGAGGCACTCTCCAGATGTCTGGAGAGCTTCCTTCCGTGGCACCCCAGTCCAGCCGAGCCCGCACTTCACGCCAGTCCAGCTAAGCCTGCACTTCACGCCAGCCCAGAGCCCTCTTCACCGCTGGTCCCGTCCAGCACAGAGCCCTCTTCACCGCTGGTCCCGTCCAGCACAGAGCCCTCTTCACCGCTGGTCCCGTCCAGCACAGAGCCCTCTTCACCGCTGGTCCCGTCCAGCACAGAGCCCTCTTCACCGCTGGTCCCGTCCAGCACAGAGCCCTCTTCACCGCTGGTCCCGTCCAGCACAGAGCCCTCTTCACCGCTGGTCCCGTCCAGCACAGAGCCCTCTTCACCGCTGGTCCCGTCCAGCACAGAGCCCTCTTCACCGCTGGTCCCGTCCAGCACAGAGCCCTCTTCACCGCTGGTCCCGTCCAGCACAGAGCCTTCACTGCTGGTCCCGTCCAGCACAGAGCCCTCTTCACCGCTGGTCCCGTCCAGCACAGAGCCCTCTTCGCCGCTGGTCCCGCCCAGCTCAGAGCCCTCTTCGCCGCTGGTTCTGTCCAGCTCAAAGCCTTCTTCATCGCTGGTCCTAACCAGCTCAGAGTCCTCTTCGCCGCTGGTCCTACCCAGCTCAAAGCCCTCGCCGCCGCTGGTCCCGTCAAGCTCAGAGTGCGCTTCTGCTGATCCAGAGACTGTTCACGTCGCTTCAGCTGATCCAGAGACTGTTCACGTCACTTCTGCCGATCCAGAGAGTGAGCTTCACGTCACTTCTGCTGATCCAGAGACTGTTCACGTCACTTCTGCCGATCCAGAGACTGAGCTTCACGTCACATCCGCCCGTCAAGTGTCTCGTCCCGCCGAGACTGAATCTCTTCCTGAGCCTGAAACTGATCTGGATACTGAGCTTGAATCTGTTCCTCTTCCTCTTTCTACGCCTGTGTCTTCGGACAAGATGGCCGACTCCACGCCTGTGTCTTCGGACAAGATGGCCGACTCCACGCCTGTGTCTTCGGACAAGATGGCCGACTCCACGCCTGTGTCTTCGGGCAAGATGGCCGACTCCACGCCTGTGTCTTCGGGCAAGATGGCCGACTCCACGCCTGTGTCTTCGGGCAAGATGGCCGACTCCACGCCTGTGTCTTCGGGCAAGATGGCCGACTCCACGCCTGTGTCTTCGGGCAAGATGGCCGACTCCACGCCTGTGTCTTCGGACAAGATGGCCGACTCCACGCCTGTGTCTTCGGACAAGATGGCCGACTCCACGCCTGTGTCTTCGGACAAGATGGCCGACTCCACGCCTGTGTCTTCGGACAAGATGGCCGACTCCACGCCTGTGTCTTCGGACAAGATGGCCGACTCCACGCCTGTGTCTTCGGACAAGATGGCCGACTCCACGCCTGTGTCTCCGGACACGATGACCTCCGCCACCGAACCAGTGTCTCAGGACGAGATGGTCTCCACCGAGCCAGTTTCTATGGACAAGATGGCCGCTGACACGTCTGTTCCTGAGCCGGAGCCGGTGT
This sequence comes from Scardinius erythrophthalmus, assembly GCF_964197995.2. Lineage (NCBI taxonomy): Eukaryota > Metazoa > Chordata > Actinopteri > Cypriniformes > Leuciscidae > Scardinius > Scardinius erythrophthalmus. Next base: position 6,260,489 of record NC_138224.1, on the reverse strand, counting down.
CTGTTCCTGAGCCGGAGCCGGTGTCTGTTCCTGAGCCGGAGCCGGTGTCTGTTCCTGAGCCGGAGCCGGTGTCTGTTCCTGTCCCGGAGCCGGTGTCTGTTCCTGTCCCGGAGCCGGTGTCTGTTCCTGTCCCGGAGCCGGTGTCTGTTCCTGTCCCGGAGCCGGTGTCTGTTCCTGTCCCGGAGCCGGTGTCTGTTCCTGTCCCGGAGCCGGTGTCTGTTCCTGTCCCGGAGCCGGTGTCTGTTCCTGTCCCGGAGCCGGTGTCTGTTCCTGTCCCGGAGCCGGTGTCTGTTCCTGTCCCGGAGCCGGTGTCTGTTCCTGTCCCGGAGCCGGTGTCTGTTCCTGTCCCGGAGCCGGTGTCTGTTCCTGTCCCGGAGCCGGTGTCTGTTCCTGTCCCGGAGCCGGTGTCTGTTCCTGTCCCGGAGCCGGTGTCTGTTCCTGTCCCGGAGCCGGTGTCTGTTCCTGTCCCTGAGCCGGTGTCTGTTCCTGTCCCTGAGCCGGTGTCTGTTCCTGTTCTAGAGCCCGTTCATGTTCCTGAACCGTTGGATCCGCCTGAAGGGTCGTCTCCGCCCCGGCCGCCTGAAGGGTCGTCTCCGCCCCGGCCGCCTGAAGGGTCGTCTCCGCCCCGGCCGCCTAAAGGGTCGTCTCCTCCCCGGCCGCCTGAAGGGTCGTCTCCTCCCCGGCCGCCTGAAGGGTCGTCTCCTCCCTGGTCGCCTGCACAGCCTGCTCCGCCCTGGTCGCCTGCACAGCCTGCTCCGCCCTGGTCGCCTGCACAGCCTGCTCCGCCCTGGTCGCCTGCACAGCCTGATCCGCCCTGGTCGCCTGCACAGCCTGCTCCGGCCTGGTCGCCTGCACAGCCTGCTCCGCCTGCACAGCCTGCTCCGCCCTGGCCGCCTGCACAGCCTGCTCCGCCCTGGCCTGCCGCCCTGCCGGAGTCTTCAGGTCCTCTTCCGCTGCACGGGCCTGGCCCTCCATCCCGCCCCCGGGTCCGCCTCCGCTCCACCACCCTCCTGGACAATTTAGGAGCGTCTGGAATCCGCTCCTTAAAGGGGGGGCTATGTAACGGTCACATCGTGAGTGTCTGATGTGGAGTGCCCTCTGGTGGCTCTCAAGGGCACTCCACATCAGACACTCACGTTCACTCTCAGACTACAATTCCCATACTCACTGACCGGACTCATTATCTCTGAACACTCATCACATTCACCTGTACCTCATTATCACTGATTGCATTCACCTGTGTCCCATCACCCTGTTAGTCTCAGTCTATTTATACCTTATTCATTCACTCACCGCGAAGTCTTAAGTGTTACACTGCATTTCTGAGCGTTTCCCTGGTTTTCTTGTTTCTTGGTTTTTTGATATCTTGCCCTGTTCCCTGGATTACTCTTGCCTCTGGTCCCTGGATTACTCTCTTGCCTCTGGTCCCTGCCTGTTTTGTTTTTCTTTGTTTTGACTACCTGCCTGTGTATGACCCTAGCCTGTATGTTGGATTACGCCTCTGGATTGCCCCAGCCAATAAAGCTGCATTTGGATCTCCTACTTTGTGTCTCTGAGCAGTTCGTAACACATACACATACCCTGATCTCCTCTGCCATTTTCTTCTCGTCGTCTGTGAGATCCAAACTGGCGGTCTCCTCTGATGAGAAGTATTTGGATGCAGGAATCATCTTTCCATCCTCAAACTGCAGGTTCTTCACCTGGAGCTGCACAGTGATGTTATATTAAAGCAATTCATAATCTTCATGATGCAGACTTAATGCATTAAAAGCTTAGAAGCTAAGTAAATAAAACACAAGAAACGAACCACTTTTCCATCAGACCCGAAAAGAACAAGCCCAGATTTGGCAATGAGTCCAGGCTGAGACGCCCCCTCCACCTCTATTGGCTGACCAGCAGGCAACGAGCCGCTCAGCATCGACGAGCTGTACAGCGTTACCGGCTACAGAACAAAACACACACACACACACACACTCATTACTATCCAGTAAAAACATCACCCACTTAGCATCTTATAGTAGGATCATCAGAATTAGTCTTGAGTTTTCCAATGAGCGAGATTCATTATTCAAAGTGCACTGCCTATAGTGCTCTGTTCAAGAATCATTCAAACGAACTGTGTGTTTAGAAAACGCACCTTTCTATCAATGACAACCCAGGCACCCGGAACTTTATCATGACCACGGATCCAGTTATGGATGGCCAGTGCCGGCTGAGCCATATTCACCTGGAGAAAGAGAGGCAGATAATGACGTGGACCTGGTGTCCTAAAAACCACAGCTTAATTACATTTAGCCTGATTTACAATTGTTTTTGTGTGTCACCTTAGCATTGGATTTCTTTTGGATTCCTTCATAGCTGGCTCCTTCTTCAGCCTGAGGGATCTTGGGAGCTTTGCCATCTGCAATGAGCTGTACAGCTTCTACCTATTGGAACACACATTTTTAAGTAAACTCACATTCAAAATCGAATGTTTAGTTTGTATAAAACAGGTTATAATGTTTTCTTGATAGTTACCATGGCCTTGATGCCTTCTGGAAACAGGAAGCGGTTATAAAGTGTATCCACTGTGTCGTTGGGCTCTACTGGACATTCCTTCTGCAGTAGGACGGGGCCAGTGTCCAAACCATCATCAGCCCAGAATATACTAAATCCTGCTTTCTTATCGCCCTCGATTAGTGTCCTACATACAGGAATGCAACCCTTAAATGCATGAATGTTTTGACAATCATTATTACATATCTGGGTCTTTAGCGACCCGGACTTAAATCTAACACAGATTGATCTTCTGACATTTTAATATAAATTACTAAAGATTAAAATAAGGCATATTTCGTATTTCAATTTGAGCAGATTTTTTTTACCATCATCACTGTCATCATCAGAGATAATTTCCCCAGTACATTCAGCATCTGACTCATATTCGGCATATTCAATATTTTGACTGCTGACATCTTCTTCTCTAGATCTAATATTTGATTGCATTCAGTACTTGCTCTGCAGTAAATCACTGAGCCATTTCAAGTTTTGCTGATGATACTTGTGTGTTTTCTTTTGTTTTATGTCTGCGGTAATTATGAGTGAAACGTCACATCATCATTGTGTATCCGACATGAGGAATGAAGGTGTTATTGCACTTATTGAGTCATCAGAGATTTAACTTTTGTTGCACAGAAAAACTATACTTACACAATTACACACCTCGGGTCGCTAGTGACCCTATACACTTTTGACAAAAAATTCATTAAAAAACAGTTGTTGTTGTTTTTTTATCATTTTCTTTTTTTTTCTTGTTGATAATAAATAGATTTAGGAATATTAAGAAGGTTGATGTCTAACTTTAAAAAAATAATTGATGGGGAAGGTAGTGAAAGAAGTTCTGGGTCAATAAAGACCCGAGGTATTCATTTAAGACTTAAATCCATTTAATTTAAACACGCTTAACCACTAGTGTCCATATAAAGATCTCAGAGTGAAACTTTAGTGACATCTCACCAGTTGATGGCTGAGGCTCCTCTGTGTCTGGGCAAGATGGAGGGGTGGTAAATGATGGATCCATGTTTGGGGAAGTCGATCACATTCATAGGAATGAACTGGGAGCAGAAGGGCATGACGTTCAGCTCGGCGCCCACAGCTTTGTACGCCTCCACCACCTCTGGGATGGGTTTACCCTTCACCCGCCACCGTGGGAACTTAAACACCGGCGTCCCGTCCTTCTCCGCCACCACCGCTGAAGGTCAGAGAGAGATTGGTCCTGAAAGGTTATATAAGCTATCTGAAATAAAACCAGGTCGCACCTGGCATATTCAGACTTTAGCCAACTTCAATGAACAAAGAGCCAGAGCAAAATACAGGTAGCACTTTATTTTACAGTCCTGTTCCCATATATACATACTATGTACTTCTTATAATTATTACAACAACTGGGTAATAACTAGGTACTAATATTGAACCTATCCTTAATTCATGTAGTTACCTTATATTAACCAGTACTTTCTTAGGTAATTACACTGTAATAATAAATATATATATTCAATATCATGCATACTTGAGTAACGGACCTTGTCCTTATCTGACAGTCATAAACAGTTATAACTTCAAAAGTCTAAGTTATAGTGACGTGGGTACTTTTCACCATCTGAATATGGTTATTAAAATGGTAATCAGCATATTACATAATCATGTGTACCATACCATTGGAGATTAGTAATAATAATAATAATCATAATATATATAAATGGAGTTTATTGTGTTTCCTGGTTTCATCCACTTAAATTTACCCTACCTCTATTACAAAAAACAGTGACAGGCCTATTTGTGAAAAAAAAAGTTATTTTTGAATTGACAGTATAATCCCGCAAATATAAACAATTTTCTACAGTCAAACAGCATAAAGCAAATAGAACATAATATAAATTGCAAATACATACACACACACACACACACAAATTTATATATTTTTTTGTAATAACTCAACATACAATGACACATTGATGTAATGAGTGATGAACTTTTCTATGTTATTCATACAAGCTCTGTTCTCACATAGATCACAAATGCTCCGATCACGGGTGGACTTTTCACCTCACATGGCTTCACACCACTATTCACCAAAACAATGCGATCATTATGCGGGATGTACTTCTCTTCTGACCCTGCGCCTCATAAACACTCAGTTGTGAACCAATGTGATGATCAGGAATTCAATGTTGTTATTGAAGTAGGACACTGGTGTTCAACCTCACTTCCTGTTAGAGTTCATTACTACAATGATGGCCTTAATGTAATCCACAAACCTGAAAATTTTGATTAGAAGGATTCATCTTTCACTTCTGTGGCACTTAAAATTAAGGTGCACAACATTTCCACACATGTAGCTGCAAAATGCAAATGTGGCTTCCCAGCTCCCATGACACTACAGTTACAAAAACCGTTCAGAGCTCCAATCTATCCCACCCCCACCCCCACCCATCTGACACTTACCCAGGGGGTCCGCCTTGCCGTCCTTATCAGGAACTGTGAATACGCCCACCACTTTATGGCCCTGCTTGCGGAGGTTTGTGTACACTTCCTGTCCAAACAGGCTCTGGCCAATCAGGGCCAACTTCAGCTTATTTTGGTAGTAAGCCTGTCAAAACAAGCACACCAGACAAAACTTTATGGTTTAACATAAACTGTCACCAACATTAAAATATGAAACATAATCAGCCCTATATGGGCCCTTTGTTCTCGAAACTAACTGCTGCTCTGACTTCCATCAGTAGTTCATTCACTGCCTGTACAACAAAATAGTGGGTCAATGACAAATGACAATGTTCAAGATGATAAAAAGGAGGACAAACGGTTTTAAACTATGAATAATAAACATTATTATTAATATTTTTTTACTAAATATGAGTGCATAATTGATCCAAATATCTCGCTGAAAGACTATATATTCCATTCTATATTATTATTAATTGTATTTTTTTCTTTTAAATCACACATTTTGCTTTGTGTGTACATACTGCTGCTTTGGCAATATTGTATGGAAAACAATCATGTCAATAAAGTCATTTGAAATTGTAATTTCAACTGTGCTGCACCTAAAAATGAAGATCAACTCAAGCATTGCCTACACAAGAAACAGGTATTGAAATTGTTCGCTTGTTTATGTTATTATTACTCTTTTATATTAATGCTTGCAATATGATTATATATCAGTGCACATGTGATTTGAAGTTGCTGAATAGTTTGTGTTCTAGTAATAGTGACATTAGTAATATGATCTGCCCTCATATTCTCGACCCCCTGCTGATGCAACTCGCCACGGATCTGTCCACTAGAAGTAATCCGACCAAGCAACGTGGCAAAAATGGGATCCCAAACCGGTTTAACAGTATAAAATACTAGCCTATATCTAATTAACATGCAAATAGTATGCATATATCGCGAATTAATTTACAAGTATGAAACCTACAACATTGCACTAAGACACCGGGTTATATCAGCTGACAGCATGCTTACAATAACTGTGCATTGGTACCTCCTGTTTAATAATGTTATTTAAGAGGTCACCAACATATATAAACTTGTTTAAAGGTGTATGCATGTGTCTACCTTCAATACAGCACATTTTCACGTATGAGTTTATTCATTCATTCAAATCTATGGCAAACCCAACAATGCAGAAGATGCGGTTACTCACAGAGCTCGAGGAGAATTTCCTCATGATCGTGTTCGCCGTCCACAACATGGTAAAAAAAATGCTATAAACACTAAAAGATCACGATCACAGTCCGGGGTGGTGGGCTGGGAACATGCGCTACTGTAAACTCACACCTGCGGTTCGTTGGCTGGCTGTATGTGGTCAGTGTGTGGCTGTAGCAGCGAAACCAGACTGACCCGACGCGCAAGCGAGTTCAGTGCGTGCGCGCTCCCAGTCAATACGTCACGGCGGCTATTTATTTAGACAGATGCGCGTAACCGTCTGAGGGTAGTTGTTATTAGAGGCAAACCCCAAATTTACAAGAATATTGCTTCTTTTTAAAAACACCATTTTTTTCTAGTTTGGTCTTTACCTCAAGGCAGAGGTGTAAAGAGTACCTGAAAACCATACTTTAGTAAAAGTACAGAGACCTTACAGTGAAAATGACTCCATTACAGGTTACAAGTCTCCAATTCCAATGAGTTTTAGCCCTGGATTTACAGACAGGGCTTAGATTAAGCCAGGCCTTAGTTTAATGTGGACATTTAAGTAGCTTTTATAAATGTGCCTTAGAAAAAAACAAAAAAACACAATAGTACTGGTGTGCTTGTATATCTTGAGACAAAACATTGAATGGCACTGACATATTTTAACAGTCAGTGCAAGTTGCTTTCCGTTAAAAGATAAACTGGGCATTAATATCTGATGTGAACAGTACTTAAGTATTTTTTTTACTTATACTAAATGTAGGCTCAAAGATGCACAAGTCCTCAACTCCAGGAGACATGTCAGAGAAAGACAAGAAACAGGTGATTTGTGAGGAGAGCAATCACACGTTTATTTTCAAAATCAAAATATAATTGAACACCTCAATATTGCAATAAATCAAAGTCAACACGACAGGCTCTTAAAGGTCTACAAACACTCAAGTCTCAGTTAAGCTCAAGTTCTCAAAACAGGCATAGTAAACCGATATCCTTCATAAAGAATATAAAAATATAATGGATAAATAAAATAATGTTTAGTAAAATTAAACTACTTGCACTGGATGTGCTGGTTTTGACCTTATCTCATAAGAAACACCTGTGATTCTCAACTACCTGCTAATGTTGCCTTGTTGACAAGTTTGGCAAAACTTCTATGCCATGTTGATGGTGCAATCGCTTCTTTTGTATCAGAAATAAACTGCTGCTGAAAAAGGATATGTGCCATGCAAAATGTAATGAGTAATTGCAAATTGGAGTAAAAAGTACATATACTCCTTCAGAAATGTAGTGAAGTAGAGTAAAAATGGCTTGTATCTTTGATACTCAGTCAAATTACAAAGTAGCCAAAAAGTTACTTAAGTACAGTAACTAAATACATTTACTCAAATACTTTTCACCACTGCCTCAAGGTCAGTTATTTGGCTCTGGAGGAATCCTGCAAATAGTTTGGACACATTTCAGTTTATTTTTCCATGACAGATATCAAGCTGTTCATGACCTGGCTGTCACCTTTGATGGACAGAAAAAATTGTGTGTTTTGGCACTCAAGGGACTAAAACCACAGTTTTGTAACAAGATGAAAAAGTAGTTTAATATGAGCCTTTGAGATCTTTCATCTTTCAGATTTTTCAACCTCAAATGTTTATCGTTCACCCAGTAATGTCTCCAGCAGACCCTGTAATTTTCTTTCGATTAGCGGTTCACACGTACAACATTGGCCTGTAGGAAATGCCTTGTTATGGATGTCTGTTGTGTTTGACAACGCAGTTTCAGCCGTTTAATGTAATAAAATATTTTGTGCTTGTCTTAAATGATGACAAAATAAGAGCAAATGCATTAGGGAACCAGGAGGTTTATTTCTTGTGCACAATATAACATAATTTTAAAGTTCAAACGATAATAAAAAGTGTCCTAATAATAAAGCACTGCTGGTGGATTTCACGAAGGGGACTTCAACTCTCTACTCATTCCGTGAGGTCAGTTTGAATCAACTAGTTTGGCATGACTGAACTGACTGAAACACTGGCTAACAAAAAACACATAAGGGTGGACGGTGGTGTGGATCTGAATCTCAGGTTTAACAGCTTGATCATGAATAATCACTAAAGCTCTCCTCATTGGAAACAACTGTAAAAGCCTAACTCTTTTAGCACCTGCAGTCTCCTTGCAGACTGGATAAGCTGTCATACATTTTCATTCACTTAACACTGGACACTTATTCAAACAGTGAGAGAGGTATGCAGGAAAACCACTTTTTTGTCTAAAAGGTACAAAAACAAAGTGCATCCTCAGAGCGTGCATGCAGTAGGGATCCCTCAATTTGTGTTTAACATCCACAAATATTACAAAAATCGTATGCGCTATCCCACAAATCCCTGCTGCAACAGTAGGACAGCAGTTGAGGAGATCACAGGAAACGGATGCCTGCTCCAAACTGAACACCGTCACATATCCTGTCAAGGAACAAAAAATAATTTAGGTTTTAAATCAGTGGTTACAATGCTGTTATTAAATGTTTGGGAAATGTAAAACTATATTGAATCTGACACAAAAGGATTGGACAAATATCTTTTGGTCCTGAGACTTCAGACCACTTCTATTATTGTTTGCTATCAGTATGTGAAGAGAGTTTCAACCAGTATAAAGCATTGCCTACCCTACCTTTATGCATGAATATGGTTCAATGGGTGTGTATATGTACCTGTCTCCGCTTTGAACACCCATGGGGAAGCAGTAATTGAGTTCAAGCCTAGCAATGTTTCCCAGGCGTAGAATTATACCAGCGCCGTACGACCAACGGATACACTCCGCTAACTTCTGCAGATGTGCACGTGGTCCCTCTCCTACACAAACACAGTGCAAAATTACAGGCTAATACTACTGTGAAGGGATAAACAGCTTGATTTACACCACATGAACTTTTCATAATACTCTGCCCACTGTAGTCTCTACCTTGAAAGTGTAAGCCTGGAGTTTCATTGCAACATTAGTGTCACCATGTGGACAAAAGGCTCCAATGCATATAATCAATCAATGAATATAGAAATAATGAGTTATTTCAGCAACTATTAATAGTAATAGCTTTTATTAATATTCTGAATTACTTTTAATATTTTTCATTTTAGTTAACAATAATATCCCTAAAACAGACAACTGCACTTCCTTAGTTAAAACTAATTGAATTTTTCTGAGACAAAAAAGACTACAAGCTTTCAGCAAATGACTACAAGCTTTCAGCAAAAGACTACTGACCGTAGTTGAGGTTGCAAAGGTTTCCAGCATTAAGGAAGAAGTGTGTTCTGAAGAGGTCAGCCAGACCGCCCTTGTTTGAGCGGAAGGGGAGGGGTGTGTAAAGGTGAAGCCCACCAGCCCAATACGCTTCCCCACCCAGGTAATCACCTGATCAGGTAAGATATCAAATCAGAAATATTAAGAAAAACAATTATACACAAAAATGTGTATGCTGTGATCATACCCCATGTACACACACACACACACACACACACATACACCGGTACCTTCACTCTGAGGTCCTATACTGTACATGCCGAAACCTCTGACACTGGTTGGGCCGCCCAGGTAGAACCTGACAGAAAAACACACATGCACAATGTGATTTATAAAATGCTATAAACGTAAGACCTCTGGCTTTAAAGCTGCTGCAAGCACCAATCAGCCAATGAGAGATGGCTCTGCCTTAGACATGTTCAGGCTGGTTGACGTCTTAAAGAGGACCTATTATGCTTTACAAAGTTCCCAGATGACATACCACTTCCATCGAGATTCTGACGTGCACATACGAGGAGAGGATTTGTGAATGTCAGTGAAGCAGGGAAACGGACAGTGACATGACAACATGGCTAATGTCCGAATTATATTCATCCTTCATACTATGTAAAGCACCCTTTTTTAGCGGTTGGGAAGTAATTGCCTACTCATCTTTAATGAACTATAATTCAAATTAAGTATGTGATTTTTGATGCGGCCCAAGTGTGAGAAGCTGAGAGTCATGGTTATAGTAAGGGGCGTGACATTTCCGGACCGAAACACTCTGGAAGAGACTAACTGACTGTCGAAGTGTTACTGACTGATTGGCGCGATATTTTCCCCCAAACCACTTCACCAGAAATCCCGCCCTGATATTGGTTAAGGTTACAGTGACGGGTAGGTTTAGGGATCAGTGTTTGGTGTAGGCAATCAGAACTGTGACTGACATGACCAATAAAATCTTAAGAATCGACTTCTGGGCAGAGTTTCCGCTTAACTGGTTTGGTGGGGAAATAATTGCGCGACTGACTGGGAAGAGAGGTGTTGTAACCTTATATGTGAAGAAAAATTTGTTTTTGAACATTCAAGCATAAAAACCTATTCTAGTAGATCGTAAAAACAAAATCAAGACTTTGAAAAAGGGCATAATATGGCCTTTATTTCAGTGTCTAAATTAGTCTAAACATGTCTTTTCTGGATGCCTTTTTAATTGAGCACAGTGTGGTTTTATCATTATAAAAATGTTTCTTTAAACAATACAAGATACTTTTTATTACCACATAATTATAAATTTATAATAAATTATAACTATAAAATCTTTCAAGGAACAATGGAGCAACCACTTAAAAGCAAGCAAACAAACACACACACACCTGTCAGCAATAGAGGTAGGCTGACGGCCAAGAGGAAAGAGCATCCCACCCCATAAAGATGCGGATAACACCTATAAGAGAAAATCATTAGAGCTACTTAAAGGGATACTCCACTTTTTTTGGAAATAGGCTCATTTTACAACTCCCCCAGAGTTAAACAGTTGAGTTTTACCGTTTTCGAATCCATTCAGCCGAACTCCAGGTCTGGCGGTACCACTTTTAGCATAGCTTAGCATAGATCATTGAATCGGACAAGACCATTAGCATCTCTCTCAAAAAAATGTCCAAAGAGTTTAGATATTTTTCCTATTTAAAACTTGACTATTCTGTAGTTACATCGTGTACTAAGACCGACGGAAAATAAAAAGTTGTGATTTTCTAGGCTGATATGGCTAGGAACTATACTCTCATTCCTGCGTAATAATCAAGAAACTTTGCTGCCGTACCATGAGTCCAGCAGGCGTAATGATATGACGCAGCGCCTGAAAATAGTCCCCAGCTCTGTAACTTCCAACGTGACCGGGACTAAGTTTGTCTAACCTATTAGACTAACCTATTTTCAGGAAAAATATCGAAACTCTTTGGTCATTTTTTTGAGAAAGATGCTAATGGTCTTGTCCGACTCAATGATCTATGCTAAGCTATGCTAAAATTGGTACTGCCAGACCCGGAGTTCGGCTGAATGGATTCGAAAACGGTAAAACTCAACTGTTTAACTCTGGGGGAGTTGTAAAAAGAGCCTATTTCCAAAAAAAGTGGAGTATCCCTTTAATAATAATAATGTCCAAATATCACAAATGTCCTTTAATAGCAACATTCTAAGGCAGTTAAAGCATGATAAACAATGTCAAAACCAGAAATATCTACAACAATATACGTGAATGAAGACCACACGCACCGATCCCCAGATAAATGGTTTGTTAAGCTGCAGCTCAAGGTCCTCTTTGAGAAAGCTGGCATCTCCGCCGGTGTATCCTGCCAGCTCCTAAACCAACAGAGCATTGTCCAGACAGTTTTAATCAGTGATGGACATTGTGAGGCAAACTAACGGTGAGCGAAGAAATACAAAACAGCTACTGATAAGTTCTGGGCTGATGTTCAAGTTCACACACCTGGTTGATCCGCAGTAAGGCACCTCTTCGGGGCAGGATGGCAGAGTTCCTTGTGTCTACTACCATGGTGTGCTTGTAAAGAGACAAAAAATCCATGAAATCAGTCTGAAAGCACAGAGCCAAAACTTTAACGCAACAGAGCAGAGCTTACAGAAAGGGCGGATTTAAGAGTGTGTCCGCTCTCCTCTCTCACGGCAAAGGAGGCGCTGCGGGCCAGACATCCCAGCTCACGCCACACACCCTCCCACTTCAGAGTGTGATCCGTCATCCACAGAGGGAACTGCAAGACACACATCGCATTATATCTTTCATTATCAAGTACAACCAATGCCTTAAAATCACAAGTCACGTTTAATATCTTACACTGAGCTCTGTAGAAACTCCCCTGTCCGTCTCTTTCAGAGAGCTCCACGGGAACTGGCCGGTGACTTTGTACAGGTTTAGAGTGAAGCTACACAAAGCAAAGATGTCTATTTAATATTACTGCTACATTTAAAGCTAAAACGTGCATGTGCATCTTAACATTGAAGAAAAGTTACACACTTCATCTTTAAAGTTTGCAGAAAACATACTTGCGTTCATAATATCCCGACTGTGGTTTAAAGAAGGACAGGCCGTAGGACGTCTCCTTAGTTCCATAGGAAAACTGAAAGGTGAGCTTCTCTCCTCGGCCAATCATATTTGGAAGTTTAATACCCAAGACCTTTAGAGGTACAAACACACAAATGCAGTACCACAATAAGAAAGAGTGATAATTCGTGCTGTCAAATTGATTAATTGTGTGTCTGTGTGTGTATGTATCTGCATATTTACAAACTTTTATGTTAGATGCAATTAATCGTGATAAAACTAGTGATAATATAAGAATACTCACACTGAATGTAAATATTATTATAAATATTCATATTAATTATTCTATTCATAGCATGAAAGAAAATCTTATTTGAGAGTAAAAGTGCCATTTTAGTACTATGTATATACCAAGTTTATTCATATTTTGAATTAGCTTTTTTTAATATATATTTTCAGTTTTCATTTTAATTTTCGTGATTTTTTTTTTTGTTTTTAATATTTCCATCTGGCTTTCATTTATATGAAATTATATAATTTCACTTCAGTTTTATTTTTAGTCATTTTAGCACTTAAACTTATTAATTTATTTCAGTTTTCAAGTTTATTTTTCATCCACTATTTATATTTTACTTTATTTTAGCTTTTCTTCAGTTACCGAAAACACAACAATAACAACAATAGCCAAAAAGATGATTGACAGGACATTTCACACATCATTTTGGTACTATTCCTGCAGTGTTGCAATGTGTAGCCAACGGCCACAGTAAAATCTCATTGGTCCAAAATCCCATCCTTATCACATATGTTATAATTGGCTGTTGGTCATGCGGTCTTTTTTTTTTTCAGTGTGGATAGACGTCACACCTGGTTAGGATGCAAAGTAATTTCTGTGTGCATAATGGTTCTTACCATACTGCCTTCATTGTTTCCAACCATGGTATTATAACTGCCTGTAAGTCGTTTAAGCTCAGTAACCTCAAATGTAACATCAAGTCCATTTGGCAGAGCATTGGCTCCTAAAGAGGAGATCAGAAAGACAACATCTTATGAACAACACTGTAGCTGAATGTAATGCATGGTAGATTCCTCTATGAAATCACATTCGCATTGCAATTCTCCTATGTACTGTGTATACTGTATATATACACACATTTAATACTGATAATAAAAAGGCTGACTTTTGGACCCACTGTTTTCTTCTGTCTTTATGAGGATGTAAATGAGCTGGTGTAGGTTAATATTCTCCAGCACAGCGGTTTGCTTGAAGAACAATTTGTAAAGGTTGGAAGCATAGAAGAACGCAGCAGCTCAGGATAGAAAAACTGGACACTTCTACTAACCGTAGACATTAAGGTCTAGTTCGGTTTAAACTGTCCATAACTAAATTGGGCATGAAGATGTTATGGATGCTGTACCTTCTGAGATGTCAATCACCACCTCCACGTCTTTGAATATGCCAAGACGGAGCAACCTCTGTCTGGCCTCATGGGATTTTCTCATCACCTAAAGAAAAGACTGGGCTTGTTACCTTGTCTACTAAATTGGTGATCGACCAATATGGTTTCTTAATGGCTGATATATATGGCCTATTTAATGCTGATACATCGCATACAATTAATGTCAGCACATAAGACGTAGCTAGTAATAATTGTATCTATGGATCTAATAATCTATGCATTTACAGACATTTTTATCCAAAGCAAAAATACAACATGTTAATCTGCAGATCCGCCTTGGACCATTTTGGTCTATCGCTACTCATAATAACCAGTCCTAATAAACACTTTGACCTTCTTGACAGCTCACTTACTTCAACCAGGTTTCTGGCAGTGAAGACATCAGAGATTTCATAGCCCAAGTAATCCTCTTTAGTTCTGCCCAACCCTTCAATGTTGACATGCTGTACAACAACCTAGAAGAGAACGGAGATGTCATAGTGTGTGACTGCAGATTTTGGACACGATACAACGGTAACACCGTGTTTTTGGACATGAACAATAGTATTCTTGGAAGTACTTTGGAATACAATATAAATACTATGGCATTGCCATCTAATAGCATCAGAGTTTTATGGTACTTTTTTGTAAGGGTGGTAGAAATGAACAGTGGTAATCAAGATATTCATGTTCACTATATTCATGTACCATGACATATACATGGTATAACCATATCCAAAACAAACAAACATGGTAATATCATTATATAAGTTTAAAACGATTTAAAAGAAGTCAGTATCAGATTAACACAACTTACATTTTTATTTTCTAAAACCTCTTGCTTAGTTTCTTGCACCGCCTCCATCATTTCCATATCATCTGTGTTGACGCCCAGATCTCGCCCATACATGGGGTAAGAATCCATACTCTACAAAAAACAAAACAAAGAAACATTGCAAATATTCTGCACATATGCATAGCTAATATCCAATGTCATGTACATAAAGACGAGCAGCTTTAACAATACAAAAACAAGCAATAAACCAGCACAATAATTCTGAGCACAAGAGGTCACAGGCAAAACAAGAATATTTCACCCTGCGTTTTAAAGAAAACACTTACCCGTGCGTGCACAGTCCCCATTGTTGGTGCAATAATATCCTAAACGCGTTGGAGCCGCTCCGCTGATCGTGGGAATGTAAAATATCGCAGTTATTATGAATCAGCGAACCCAACCCCCTTCAAGGAGGACGCCATGACACGCAACCGCTTGGCGTACCTGCACTGCGATTGGCTAGAATTATGTGACGTCACACACAGGCGGGTCCGCTGTGTCGCGGACGGCGCGTTCCTTTGCGTCGCGCGCGTTCACTCAACTTGTGCAGCGCGTTTCAGACACATGATTTACTTGTGAAAATGGCAAATGTAAAAGTTAAGAACTATACATGGAGCGCGTCTTTCAGACCCTCAGAGAGACAATTACTTCACAGCTAGGAGGGCTCTGTCTGTTTGTTTATCAGTCTGTCTGTCTGTCTGTTTGTTGTTTAGTATGTCTGTGTCTGTTTGTGTTGTAAACCCGTAGACATGTTTCAAGTCTTGCTGATAATTCGTCAAAGATTTCGTTTTGATGCCCTGCATGAGCTCACGTAAAAACTATTATTTCTCACTTTAAAAGGCTTCTCACTTCCCTTTTTAAAAAAAAGTTGTATGGTTGCCTACTTCTATTTTTTTTTTTTTTTAAGTAGCCTACCTTACTTGGTATACATGTTTTTTATGGTCATATAAAACCTGGAAATATCAGGGATATTTATTTAATATTTAACAGTCATAAAGTAGTAGCCTGGGTTATTTATTTTTTTTGAAAATTTTTGCCATTTAGAAATAGCTTTTTGTGAATGTAAAATGCAATATTTATCAAATTAGATTCAAAAATCATATCCAGTAATTACACGCAACTAGAAAAGTAATTCAAACGAATCTGTCACTGTATAATGGCACAACCACAGTGCTTTTGACAATGTGTGTACTGCCATTCCGTCGGCAGGGGGCAGTATGACCTCTCCTGTAATTGGTATTTTATTGATTAACTGGCTTTAAATAAGCAGCTACTCTCACACAACCAAAACGATTTTTCTTTTTGTTTAGCAATAAAGTTCAACTTTTAACATCCTGAGATGATAAGATTAATCCAAACTGAGAAACCCTTTCAGAAGGCAATGTTTAAATGTCCATTTAACAATTGCCTACTGGGAAATGCTATAGATATGCTTTCAGTTACATTTGTTATATTTATTGCCATAATTCAGACTGTTATTGCTTTTGTACTTTTTGACATATAATGACATATAATGACCCTATCTATCTAAACTTCTATCTATCTATCTATCTCTCTCTCTCTCTCTCTCTCTCTCTCTCTCTCTCTCTCTCTCTCTCTCTCTCTCTCTCTCTCTCTCTCTCTCTCTCTCTCTCTCTCTCTCTCTTTCTCTGTCCCCCTTTCTTCCACCTCCCATCTCCTCCTCAAATGTGCGCAAGCCAATCAGCAGGCGGCTGGAGCTCTCGTGCTCTCTTTGCCAGCAGCAGAAAATCCTTCTTATCAAAGAAACGCACAACTGGAGAAGTCCATTCACTCACAGCCTCTAACCATGGGTCCTGCCTGCTTCTCCTGGGACGTCTGTTTGTTTTTCCTCCTCATAAATACTTTGGATGTCATGGGAAATGTTGCAGTCGCAGGTAAGTGTTCCATTCTATTCATTATTTTTTCTGTATCTTTCACATCATTTTTTGGTGAAACTTTTAACACCTGATATTGGCTATAATTCAGTGGTTGCATGTTTGTATGCAAATTATTTCAGTGTAATTGCAATAAATTCTGTATTATTAATTATTATTGCATTCATCTACAAAAACAATTTAGTAATAATATTTAAAATATTGCGCATAAGAGCTGGAAAAACTTACAGAATAAGGCATTTGAGCGCGTTTAACGCGCAGTTTTATGCTCTTGATATTTCTTAAGGAGAATCCTCGAACTCCCATAGGGTCTATAGGAACATGAGCCGCCCTGATGGGGTCTGTCCGGGGGGCTTATCGACCCCTCACTCCTCCACCACCATCAATACGCATTGTGTCTCTCCATAATGAATGCCTGGAAAAAGTCAATAATGATACAAACAATAAAAACTGTCTGTTGGTTCTTTTTAACCACGACACGAATGAAGGATTTGTGGTATTTTATATTTTCATGTGTGTATTTTAGGTCAGACACAATGATTTTGCAAATAAACCGAGATGAATGACTCATCTCCAAATGAGTCTGACTATTGCGCATAACGGACTTTTGGTTTTCCCGGTTTTCAGTCTTTTTAAATAGACAGCACTTTAACAGATTAAGTTATGGAATGCACAAACAAAACTTTAGAAAGGATTCTCTGTTTTTCTCTCTCTCACACACACACTTCATGTGTATTTATGGCTTGGATGTAAAGAGCGCACCGTTGCGCAAAAGGTGATCACTTGGATTCTGCGACTTTTTACGTTTGCGTAAAGTTTAAAGAATTCACACGATTTCATGAAAAGACAAAGAAGAGTTTTTTTTTGGGGGGGGGGGGGGGGGGCAGTGGTGTGTCACTGTTGGGGTGACAGGATTGAGTCTACACATCAATAACCAACCAAACCACCTCCTTAACCTCTTCAAAAAGACAATATCTCCTAATTAATTATAGCTTTCCAACATTCTGCTCATTCATTCATTCATTCACCTCTGTATCTGGAGCATGAATGAGCATAATTTCTGCTTTTTAGGTGTATCAATATATCACTTTATTGGACCGTTTTTCTTGGCTAAAAAGGCTAAACTTCTTCCTTCCGGACTGCTCTTGTCCTATCTCAATAAGATTTTGTCATTTTTATTCTGTTCTGTTCAGTTTCACCTGTCTAAACCAGCAATAAGATCCTCATAAGAGATAGTAACCTGTTCTCAGAACAGACAAAGAGTAACATTTACCACACCCTTGAATCTCCTGTCAAAAGAAACACATAAAACATTGATTTTTCATTAAAGTCAGTGTTTATCTAATTCAGTTTGACGAGATTGTCTTTTGTTAGATGGGTATGTGCTGCACTGAGAAGGATTAGTTGTTTCTGGAACTCATTCTTGCTCTTCTGTTTGAATGTTATTCGGTTTTGTAAACTGAAAGATTAATGTAATGACCCTTCTCGGTTTTATTATTTGTATTGTACTGATTTAAATAGAGAGGCTGCCATGCTTTTAGAAACTGACCTACTATTGAAGCATTAGATTTTCGGCTGCCTTAAACCAAAATAGGCACTTTATAAAGCATCTTCATCTAGTGACTTCTCTTATTTGCTGTCACTGTCTGATTTGACACAATTATCCTTTCAGATCGATGTGTAACAAGCATTCAGCCTAATCTTATCCCATGTGATTACTCCACAGATGCAGATGAGTGCTCCGAAGCCACAGATGACTGTCACATCGACGCTCTCTGCCAGAACACTCCGAAGTCCTTCAAGTGCATCTGCAAGACTGGTTACAAGGGAGATGGCAAGCACTGCGAAGGTGGGCCAGACTGATCTCTCTCCTTCTGTTTCGCTCGTTCCGTCCCTGTCCGCCCGTCTCTCGCTGTCTCACACACATACACTCAGTCAGGTCATCCAGCTGTTCTCTAGATCCTGCTGTGGGTCTTAATTAGTGAGGAGGAAGTGCAGTGTGAGGGTGAGAGGTGCTGGGAGGCCAAAACCTGCTCCAGTCTTTACACCTCCCTCTCCTGTTCTGCTCGAGAGCACAGCACAGCTGGAGCCAACACACACACACACATACGTTCAGAGCGGATCACACTCACACATTCACTGAAACACTCATAGACACACATTAACATCACGCCACATCTCTGTGCACTCACATACATCTATTGAGCAGGTAACAGAACAATTTAGTAGTTGATCGTTATAGGTTATCTAATAGCTAATGTGATTTTTGGGGAACATAGTGACTGGAGAACAAAACAGTGATTGTCTAATTTAATAAAAAAAAAAATTGAAATTATATATTGGCATTATATTACAAAACATGGATAAACAAAATGAAAAAACAAAAAAAATTTCTAATTTAAATTTTTTCAATAAGGATTATATATTTGCATTATATTACAAAAAATGATCTACAATATGTATTTTTTCAAATTTATTTTTTTTTCTTTCAGAATTATAGATTGCCATTATATTACAAAAATGTATATGCAATATGCATTTTTTCCTCATACATTTCTTTCATTAAATTATATTTTTGCATAATATTAAAAATGTTATATACGATATGCATTTTTCTAAATCAATGTTTTTTCTTTACAAAATATGTTATCAGCATAACGCTTTAAGTGAAAAGTAGAATTGAAAAATCTGCAAGAAAATATTTTATACATTATTTAAAAAATATATATTTTCTTTGGTTATCCTCTAATATTATATAATTAAATACTCAAAGTTTATGCTCTATTTCTTATTTTATACTCACAATTTCACACTTTCGTTTCATTGCTGAGCAGGTGCAGGGTGCAGTTATTGATAAGTCAAGTGATGATTTTTAGGTCCAGGTTAAGTTAACCCAGGATGAAAATGTATTCAAGGATCTTGAATTCATCCATTTGTGCAAACGCACTCTCTCACGCACGCACACACTCACACACTTTGACTTCTAGCCGGTGCGATTAAAGACTGCGAGCTCCATGGGCGTAATTGAGTTTGTGTGTGTCAGAGTATCACTGAGGTGCACCGAGCATGATGGACACTTTTAGAGCTGACAAACAGTCGGGTTATACTCTCTCTCTGCTGTTTCCTGTTATTGTACGCTGTGTTCTTCATCTGTGGATTCTAGATTGTTCGTTTTGCCGCACTCTCTCCCTGTTTCACCCACATGTGTGGAGCTTGTGTTTCAGGAAAAGGGTGAAATGAGCTCTCTACCTATTATGAAACCTGAAACCCATTCTCAGTTGCATTAATGAATTAGGTGGATGTGGAACGGCATTGCACCAGACTGCTCTTCAGTTAGCGCTTGATACTCCTGTCTGAGGCCAGACAGCGTGGGCTAGAACAACATCTTTTTATTTCTCTAAGGAAACACGGGGAATGTTCTGGACTTTACAGAAGCCTTTTCCTCCCACCTTCAAACCGCAGTCTACGGTCGCGGGGCAATGAGGCTGTCAGTTATGTTGAATCCGACCGGTCTGCTTTGGTCTTAGCATGTTAACTATGCGTCTCTTCTCTTTTTTTTCTTCTTTTCTTTTTGCTCTTATTCTGTCTGAGCGGACATTCCGTCCACAGTGTAATGTGGTGTATTGTGGGGAGTGGGGGGGCTGTTTTGTCTGAAGCAAAAAAATCCCATTAACACCCCCAATACCCACCCTTTAATTAAAGCTCTGCGTGTTTGGCTTTGAAGAAAATTAAGAAAATGCTTGCTAACACTCGAATGCAGTCATTGTGTCTGTCTGCACATTAGTGTTACATGAAGTCTGTTGAGCATGAGGACATTCAGAACCCATCTCTTTAATATCTCAATTGTTTCTTGTAGACAACAAATAGGCTAAATGGAGACTTTTAACTGAAGTCTTCTGCTGTTTAGATGTTTCTCCTCTGAAAAGATCCTAGCAATCCAGGTGTGTCGCAGAAAATGTCTTAAACTGTGCTCTTATTAACCAAGATGCCAATCAAAAGTACATTTATTTTGCTCGGAGATTGGTCTTCGGTAGACCTTTGGCCCTGTTTACACCTAAGATGCGTTTTGGTCGATCGGATCACAAGTAGATGTGAGAGACATTTTCCTATTTACACCTGGTGTTTTAATCTCTCTTTTGCCCACTTTCAACCACTTCTGTCCTGATTTCTTCGAGAGGAGGGTCTACTGGCGGGTACATTTATGGGCTTTTTCAGATCTTTTGCGGCTGTTCGAACACATTCGACCACATGAGCGCTTACACTACCAAAGCAATCCGGTCGAATGCGTTTTCGACTACCTCTGGAAGTAGTTGAAAGTGGACAAGTTAAAACATTTTAGACCCCGTTTACACCTGTATTTAGCGTCGTCGACTTGTGATCTGAACGATTAAACGCATGCAGGTGTAAACAGGGCCTCTGTCTCAGCAGTTTCTCATAATTGCAGACCATTCATTAGAAAAGAATAATCATAAATAAGATCTCCTTAACGTCTCAGTTGTTTCTCCTATACACCAATGAGATGAAATTGAGGTCAGATGGAGTCTCCTGATTTCTCAGGTGTTTCTCCTAAGAAAAAGAAAACTCTGAAAAGTTTCAGAAGGGATCTCAACAGTGTCATGTGCTCAGATTTGCCAACATGCCAAAGTCTGCAAAAGATCTCAAATGTTTCTCATCTAATTTCTCTTAAGGAGTTTCAGGAGAAACATCTGCCTCTTTTGGGTTTTCTAAATAAATATTAGTTTAAATGTTTGTGGTGACTGCTCAGTAAATTCAGTCAGCTGGTCCCCAAGCCCACTGCAATTCATTATTGCCTTTTTAGCTTTGTGCTCATAGAATTAGTGAATATATTTGCTATTATTTGAATCTTTAACATGGTTTTTATAATTTATTGCAGATAAACCTCACTTTAACTGGTGAGTAGATATACAGACTCAACAAAACAGGTTTTTGAGGTGCATCTGCTTGTAACTGTGACATTTGAAAAGTGCTGCTTCTCTACTATCATGGGTGATTCTGAAAATTTTGTTTTGCATGTTTCTGTCATTGTAAAGTCAAGGGATATGTTGTCTGTGATTTGTAAACCTGCTTTGCGTTATGTATTTGATGTTTTTTTAGGGCTGGTAGACTTCATTTAAACACTGTAAAACGCATCTAATGGTTTTTCCTACAGTAGACGGCACTATGCAAATAAAATGCCTTTTGTAGGTTGATTCCCCTAAAAACATAAACACAGTGGCTTTGTGCCAGTATCAAAACATTGCTCTGTTTGTTTGAGCATCCCGACCGGCATGACACAGCAACATTGGCTCAACCAATGCCGTGAGTTGAGGGCGGGACTATTGGTTTGTTTGACTAATAAAAGAGAAACTCATTTTCATTTGGTGACTTTGAAATGACACAGTACTGACACAGTTTATGTGCTTTAAAGATAAAATATTATAATTATATATAAAAATGACGGCATGAGATGACATAGTCATGACATAGCACTTCCTTCCTGACCCTTTTGGGTTTTATTGATTATGCAAATTGATTAATTGATGAGCTTTCTCAGTTGGGAAGCTCAGAAGGGAATCCCCACAGATCTTAAATCCCCAGAGGCTAGTGTGGGGATTTCACTGCTGGGTTTATTTGCAGGGTAGAGAAAGAGATTAAACAACGCTTGTAAAGATGACTCAGCATCGGGACTATGGGTCAGTCAGTTTAACCTGGAGAAAATGGTCTTGTCTGCCATTTTATTCATTCTTTCTCTCATTCCCTCCATCCCCTTTTTATCTCTACCTGTGAAAGAGGTCAGGTAATTGTCGCTGCTTTACTGAAGAAGCGCCCTAGTCTCTGCTTGTGTGTAGAATGAGATGGACGTGTGTGTAGTTGTGTTTCTGAGTGTGTGTTTGTATGTTTCGATGAGAAAATGATAGAAATGGGGGTGGTGAGGAAGAGACAGATAAATGGAATGAGAGATGTGGTGTCGGCCCATTACTAGGCCATTGTCTGCCTGGTGTCTGCGGACTCATCACAGAGCTGTCAATGCTCTGATTGGCTGAGTGTGCCCACCATTCATCCCTGACCCTCCCCTCACAGGACACTTCAGTCTCTTCACTGCTTTATGCCACCACACGCGCACACACACACACACACACACACACACACACTGAAATTCTTAAAATCATAAAATCATTACAGGACAGTTAGAAAATGAAAATTCCAGCAGTGTCATGTGGAGTGACATATTATTAATCTAAAACTTTTTTTAAACATCATTTTAAATTCTTCTATAATTGTTATCATTCAAAAGTTTGGGGTCAGTAAAATTGTTAAATTCAATTAATCAAGTGTCAGTAAATATATTTTTAACGTTACAAAGATTTATATTTCAAATATATGCTGTTCTCTTGAACTTTCTATTCATCAAAAATCCGGAAAAAAACATTACACAATTGTTTTCAACATTGATAAACAAATCAGCATATTAGAATGAGTTCTGAAGGATCATGTGACAATGACAATTGGACTAATGATTGTTGAAAATTCAGCTTTGCTATCTCAGGAGTAAATTAAATTTTGAAATATGTTTTTTTGTTGTTGTAATTTTCACATTGTATTTTTGATCAGATAAATGCAGCCTTGATGAGCATAAAGGCCTGTTCACACTAAGGACGATAACTGTAATGATAATGGAATAGTTCTAAAATAATGTACTTCTAAAAAATCATTCTAAATATAATAGAATAGCAGTCTACACGACAACAACGGCACAGAAGAACGATATCACTGAAATCACTTTCAGAATGATTTTTTCCAGCTGATGAATGAGAAAAACAATGACAGCTGGAGTATTTAAAGTGGCAGATGACAACACTGCATGATAAACAGAATGATATCGTCCGCGGATGTGGAATCTAATATTGTTATCTTTATAATTATTGTTCTTTGTGTGAATGGGCCTTAAGAAACTTCATTTAAAAACATTTTTTAAAAATCCTACCGGTAATGTGGATACACTTTTTATGGCATCATATTAATTGAGACTGCATGCAAAATTTGCACTTTTTTTAGCTTTTACAAAATAATTTTTGCTTTGTTTCACAGGACCTTCGGAAAAGATTACAAAATTATCCTTTACAGTATAGCTGAGACAAACATTGCCCCTTATTCAGTATGTAGAGCTAAACCTAAAATCTTTATGTCGAAGGTTCAACCTGACTGTGAATGTGTGATTTCTGAAGCAGAGTTTTATTTATAATAACGTGCAAATTAATTATGAAGGAAGGACTAACATTTTGTCTAAAAGTTGCATTCAAAATCTACTTGCCTCCAAAAATGTAAGAAGGCACAGATTTCAGTTTATATGGGCATTACACTTCTTTACTGTAATCTGCTATAGCTCATCACCAGTACTAAATAACAGGAGTGGGAAACTTTACAAAAACACACATTAGCAAGGTGTCATTGTTTGTCCCTTTCCTAAGTTATGAAAATGGCTATTTGCAGTACTCCTCCTTCCTTTGCTCCTTGCATGGCACGTTTTTCAGCAGTTAGGATTTGGGCATGTGTTATGTTGGGCCATAGGGGTGTTGAGGTGTTGCCTCCCGCGGGCTCCACCCCTGCTGAGGTGTTAGCGGAGGTGCTTAATCTGCCTGATGGGATGTTGAGCATAAACACTTCTCCTTCAATTAGAGATCAGCTCGTGTCAATGGCGGAAATGGCGACCTGTTAGCAGCCCGACCTGTCAGCTCGCTGCCGGCCCGTATCAACAACAGCTCCGGGACAGGAAGTCTGTCAGCTGGAAGCGAACTAGCCGTCCCGCTCTTTAACATCCCCGTCCCCCTCACACCTTCACTGGCAGCTTATATACAGTTTGTTACCCTTGCTAACGGCCACAACGCGCACGGACACCTAAAAACACTGCCACCTCGACTCTCACTCGTTTTCTTACAGTTCTCGGGATGGACTGCCTTTATAATGCATTAGTGTAATGCCACTGACAGACATATTGTGTCTCATTCAGTTCAATTGTGTGATTAATTTGAACTTCTCACCCAGTTCATAACGCATGCCATACACACATGAATTTGTGCTTTACCTTGTTATAATGTTTATGAATTTGGAGTATTTTAAATAAGCGACCACATGCTTGAGGTTACGTCATTTGCATAGAATACGCCCAAACCATCTCCATCTTGTACAGCATTTCGTCACTCACAGCAAACATATGACACTCTCTAAAGACACGCTCGCCTGAGAGCACACGCAGAAACATCCTCAAGCGATACTAATTGCCATCCTCAAAACCAGTTTAAACACAATAAAGAGCTTTAATACATACCCAGATATTATAGACCGCTCATTAGCAACAAGTATCTGCGTTTTTTACACAGAGGAACCTTGAAGCTATTATGCACCTTTTCTTACTCTATAGCCTAAATTATGAAATATAGATATTTTTGCATAAATTGCATCCTAAATTTAGAGGAAAGTTCTTTATGAAAGTGTATCATGATTTTTTATTATTAAAACGTTCACACACACTTATTGAATGAGACTCAATGTGTTATTTTAAAGTGGCCTTTATTATGGTGAGATCTGTCATTCCTCCATCTCTCTCTTTTCTCTCATTTTTTCCTTCCTTCTTGTGGGTCATGTAGCGCTCTTCAGGAGCATGTTCGCTAGACAAAACGGTAATGAAACATGAACCTTTTGTTTGCTCCAGAGTGTTTATGGATGTTTTCATGATGAGTTGGCTCAGGGTTTGTCTACTGTGATGGCCCTTTTCCTCAAAATAAGCCAAAACCGACACTCTTTGATAGACAAAAGAAATAAACAACAAATAAAATACTAGTGAAGTATTTATGCCTCCATAATTTTAGTGAATATCTGTGTGTGTATGATTTGTGTTTGTGGCATGAGCATGTGCGCTTGAATGTGTGTTACTGTGAACTCGAAATTTGACTGTCTAAGTAGATTTTCAGTTTTGAGAAGGCCTAGATGTTTTTGCAAAGAAAAACAAAACATTCTTAAACGCAGTTCTCACTGTCCTCAAAGCCACAGTTGCACAACGTGAGTGTTATTTGTGGGAAATATTGTGGATATTTTTAGTTTGTGCCGTATGTCTCCAAGTGCACAAGCCAGGTTTATTAAACCACACACTCCGAGGTATACAGAACACAAAGCAGATACCCGCTATCATTGTCTGGCAGAGATCTGATTTCAATGTATTCAAGTGTGTGAGTGAAAGAGAAAGAAATATTGTGTTTATTTTAGTGTCCCCACTTACGTCTGTCTGCTGTACAGACTCATAGCCCTAATGGAGGCTTGTTTCATAAGCCAACTGTTCCTAAAACTTCCTATTTAACCTCTGCTTAGTATCACTGACAGGATTTGACTTTTTAGTAGTCTTAAGAGTTAGTGATTTGAACAACCCCTAACCTAAGTATTAAACTTCAGCGTGTAACTCATCCATACTGTTTGTGTTATGGACATTTGTCTGATCTGTACTGACTCAATTGTGGGTGTGTGCTGTCTTTTTCAGATATGGACGAGTGTGAAAACGACTACAATGGCGGATGTGTCCACGACTGCATCAATATCCCCGGGAACTACAGGTGCACATGCTACGATGGATTCATGCTGGCAGACGACGGGCACAACTGTCTTGGTAAGACGCTAGAGAGAAAAACACACACTCGGTTGCCTCTCTTGACGGATTTACAGATGAGCTACTCCCTTGTAATCTCTTTGCCCGGCTAACGACCTCTGTAATGACCCCCTCCGCATACGTAAACAAATCAGCCTCAGCGATCTTTCCGTGCAGCGCCTCGGAAAAGGCCAGCCGAGTGCGTCTAGCGCCAGTATTCCATCCCCGTTCTGACAGGAGCACGCCAACAGGAACCTTGCGATTATTTTCATCTCTTAAAAATGTCACCCAAATGTCACCAGTGGTGCAATCGCCTCCAATTCCCAGAAATCGGCAGTCAGGTCCGATGTTTATGTTAGCGGTTAAAAATGGAAGTAGGGGAAGAAAAGGCTGAGAGAAAATTAATAACTTGGCATCTCATATTTATTGAAATAGTTCAAAGATGAAATTCCATGACCCGGAGAGTTAGGTCCTGGTCTCATGGTTTTTGCTGGATTGCTGTGGGGATTCAGGAATTCGTTAAAAAGTGTGTTTTTTGTAGCGAGTCCGTCTGCGTTACTGCTCTAAGTGAGTGCAGATGTGTCTTTGGTCGAAAGCGACTTATCAACCTGAAGTGTGGTGGCTCTATAGTGTCACTGTGACCACGTGTTTCAGTGTAGCGAGAGATAAAGAGAGAGAAGACAGCGATGGTGTTCGTCTTAGCAGCTGGATGAAGAACTTGAACCGCTCTCATCTCATCTCCTCTCTGCTCACATAATCCAAAGCAAATATGTGTGCCGAGCGGAGTTTCAGGATGCTGAGGTCATCACTTTTTCATTAGACGTTGTAATGATGATGGATCCCAGAGCAGGACATCAGGGCTCAGACCTTCAGAGACCTTTAGCGCCTCCTCTGCCTTGCTACAACAGCTTGCACAATTTCATCAGATGTTTTTTCCTAATATTTTTCCATTTCAAAAGAGAACTGTGATGTACAGTGATGACATCAAATAGTAATACTATGGTTTTTTATATTACGTACTACTTGATGTAGGTAATTTCCAACGCGATCTTCGTAAGTATTGTACTAGTTGGCGATTTCGTATGTACAATTAAACGTATGATTTGTAGGTAAAGTCTGTGTCCATGAATGCTTTTTTCCCCCGAGGCTAGTGTATTTTTCCAATTGGTTTCAATGGGAGTGCTGTGTCTTTTACAACGCCAGCAACTTGACGAGGTGCTTGACGAGGTCTAGTGTTTTTTTTTACGGTCGAGAGTTGAAGAATATTAAACTTTGAGTAAAACACAGCGCTCATCAATGTCACTTTTTACCCAGTCGTCCAATCACAGTGAAGGAGGGACGGGACAAATACCACAGTGACCAACCGCCACATCCTGCTGATGACAACAAGAGGCACAACAGTGGAACAAAATCATTGAAAACAAGAGCAAATGCTGAATTTTTACATTCAGAAACAAACTGTCTGGGAAATCAGATTGTAACACTTCCACAGATATTTCGTATATAGCACATATAGAATAAAATACTCTCAAGCGCCCACATCAAGACAGAGCGCTGGTGTTTTCAGCTGGCTAAAAACTTTGTATGATCTGAGTGATTTGTAAAACATGACCATGAAGGTCCACCTCTAATCACACCCCAGTTGACAATATTGTATGAATATTGGCCAATGAAAGCTGTGATGGAGTCCAGACCTTCTGCTGTCAGTCTGAAGGTCTGGCTACGTGTGACTTGTGGAACATAAGCAGATTGCACACAAAAAAACGTATGAATGAGATTGTACAAATTCATTAGAAATCGAAACCAATTTACTAAAATACTTACAAACTGTCATCATTTCTGTGCCACTAGAAGCACTAACAGAACATATGAAAAGAAATGAGTGTTTGCAAACAGTCCCTTCGATTTCTATTCTTAGGCCAAAAAATAGCCCCGCCTCCAAATCACACAATTGGTTGAGCCAGTATTGCGAAAATTTGCTCTTCATTTTGTTGCAATTGTGCGAACAAAGTCAGGCAGTTCAATGCGTTCATGTTAATCTGAACAAAATCACTTGAATGCATGTCTTCTATGCTTTCTGAATTCATAGGTATAAACTTGAACAGATTGGCCTTAAACAAGCAAGGTGATTCTAGTGACGTGGGGATTACACAACACACATTTAATGACTTCCAAATTCATGTACCATAGAATTTACATTGTACTCCCAGGTATTTCTTAGAATACTATGGTACTATGTCCAAAAAACCAAGGTATTACCATAATACATTGTCTTAAACTGTGATAATGCTATATGTTACTCTATCTCTATGACTCTATCCTTCATAATCAAACCATTCTTTACTTTCTCTAACTTTTCTTTTTATCCTTCTTCTACTTAAAATCTCTCTCTTTCTTCCATTCTGTCTTTGCACACACTCTCCCTCTCTCTCTCTCCGCATTTTCTTGGTTATCTTGGCTGTGGGTCTCTTTGGAGTAACTCCAGGCTGTTTCCCTAGAGGCGATAGACTTGCCTTCTATTTGACATCTTTATTGTGGAATGTCTCAAATACAAGCCTAAATGATGGCTCTGGGAACTAAGACAAGGCCGTAGAGGGCCATCAGCGGCATTGCGGGGGCTCTCCTGTCCGAGCCCCCCTCCTTCTTCTGCTCTTGTTATGCCTTTCCCTCCGCTTCCAGTTTTCTGTCTGACTCGCTACTTTTCTATTCCCCTTTTTTCTGTCTTGTCCTCTCTCTCGGATTTAATCTGTTTCTGTCTGTCTTTGTCTCAGCCCCTGTCCTCCACCTCTACCTAGAAATAGATTGACACAGAAAAAGTGAATCATTTAGAGATTTTACTCTCCTTGTCCTCTTCTTTGACTTGCATGCAGTATCAGTCACTTTAATCTTCGTTTGAGAGGTTAAATGAATGATTTGTGGCTTAAAGTCTATTACCACATAAAATGATTCCAACTTGTCCCTCAGTTTTTAAAAAAGGGCTAAAATTGCCTTTTGATCTTAACTTGTGCTGAACTCTAAACACTCAATGTAACACTTTCACACACAGATGTCGTCATATGGCACTTTGTAATGTTTCCTCCTCATGTTTCCTCCTCTCTTATGTCTGCTTAATGCTGATGTTTCTCATTCACACATCATCTGTGTGTGTTTGTTTGCTCTTTCAAAACCTCATTCATTCTCATTGGCGCTTTACCGTCATATGAAGTGTTGTCATAGCACCCCTCATGTTTCTCACTGGCATGTGTGCGCATTATATCAAGTTCAGATGGAAGTGAAACCTACAAACTATTGACCTTCTCGAAAGGTTAAATGAATCATGTTTATGACGACCTTTTCCTCTAATCTCTTTTTTGTCTATTTGACATTCTCTTTCCATTTAATTTTCTCCAAGTATGTATTGCTTAACCTTTTCCAACTCACTTCTAGATAATTAATGGCTTCTTTTAACTAAATTTTTACATTTTCTGATGAAAATGCGATTGGCGTCTGATCATACAAAACTTTGCATCACAAGGATGTTGAGGATGGTTGCTATGTAGTTATTAAAGTGTTTTAAGTGCTTGCTAGGGTGTTAGTTTAAAAGTATAATATCATAAATCTTTGTGTAAGCTGCAGTTACAAGAAGTTTTGAAATGGGCTTCCATAGATCTTAGCTATTTAAAAGGACATTATGTGAGGGGCTAAGCCATTTGGCATAACATTTTAAAGCAACTTCAGAGACAAATGGCCAGAAAGTGTATGACTTGTATTCACTGTACTTGGGCTATAGTTAGATTATTTTCAGCCACCAATAATAGTACTCGGTTTAAAAGTAGTTTTGTTTAAAACCATTCCACATATACCCAACCAAAAGTAATAGCACATAGGATGAGCAATAGCAATAGTGATGCTTGCCTTAATGTGGCTTGTGCCACTGATTACACTCTGCATAAACACACACACACATTCACAGAGTGTGTTCAAACAAACCTACTGAGCGCTAACCAAACCGCAAGCTCTTTGAAATGGGACGGAAATCAGTGCTGTGGCTTGTCTGCCTGGCTGATCTTGTGTAGGAAGTCGTTTTAGATCTCCACATGTTAACAAGTTAAAGCTTTAATTGATTTAAGATTGGCTAATGGGGAGCTGATTAAAGAGCGTTTTACTGCAGTTCCTCTGTCTTTTTCATTTCCATTCTTATTTGTTTTCGCTCTATGTGCAGGCAGCTGGACTCAATGTGTTGATCATTTGGCCCTTTTTTATGAATGCCTGCGTTGCCGCTGCTGTTTATTTATCTTTTGGCTGCTTTTCCCCTCTCGTTCCAACATCAGAATGGGAGAAGAGAACTCATATAGTTAGAATTACAACTCGGGTGATGTTGTAACTGAGGTCACTTTAAACAAGAGAATTCTCAGTATTCTGTTGAGTTGTGTTCACTTCACTTCGATTCACTTCACTTCACTTAAATTCAGGTCTCTTCCGTTCTCTTCCCTTCTATTGAATTCATTTCACTTCATTTCTATTTTATTTTGTTCTGTTTGTGTTGCTTCGCTTCACTTCTTCACGTCACTACTGTTCTGTTCTCTTGGCTTTGCTTCACTTGTGTTCTGTTCACTTCTGTTGAGTTAATTTCTCTTCACTTCCATTTTGTCCTTTTCTGTTTGTCACTTCACTTCGCTTTACTTCTGTTCAGTTTACTTCACTTCACTTCACTTCACTTCACTTCACTTCACTTCACTCGTGTTCTGTTGTTCTCAATTCTTTTTAAGTTCATTTCACTTCAATTTTGTTCTGTTCTGTCCTCTTCTGTTCTGTTAACCTTTGTTGAGTGAATTTCACTTCACTTCTATTTTGTCTTGTTTGGTTTGTCGCTTAACTTTGCTTCTGTTCAGTTCATTCCTTCATTTCACTTCAATTTTGTTCTGTTCTGTCCTCTTCTGTTCTGTTAACTTCTGTTAAGTTAATGTCACTTCACTTCTATTTCGTCTTGTTCTGTTCATTTCGCTACTGTTCTGTTCTTACTTCACCTCCGTTTACATCTGTTGAGTTAATTTCACTTCACTTCTGTTCAGTTCTTTTGTGTTCTGCTCACTTTTTGTTTCCCCCCTCCATTCAATAGACATGTTCAGTTTACTTCTGTTACATTTAGTTTTCTTCACTTCACTTTCTCTTCACTTCTGTTCTTTTCTGTTCAGTCTTATTCTCACCTCTTACTCTTTGATTTTTTGTTCTTTCACTTTTGTGCTGTCCTCTTCCACTCTTAATTTCCTCCTCCCTCATCCCCTCTCTCTCTCTCTCTCTCTCTCTCTCTCTCTCTCTCTCTCTCTCTCTCTCTCTCCCTCCTGTTGTGTCATGTCATCTTAGATCTTTTCCAAATTAAAGTTTACACAAGAGCAATCAAACAAAACAAAAGCATTCTAGTTTAAACTCGCAGGCCGGGATGCCAGGGCTCTTGTTTAAATTTTGGCAGAGAGTGCCTTAATTGAGAGATGACAGCTGAAATGTTATTTTTTCCCCTCCTTTTAAAGCAAGAGAGTGCTGTCACACTGATGATATCTGTTTCCATTTCCACATTAAACACGGCGCACACAACACGCTCGCAGCTATAGAGTCACTCGAGACAGAGGCAGCCAGCATGTCTTCTCCAAACCCTCCTATCAAATATTACTCTTGTCCGTAAATAAGAAGCAAGCCACAACGACTGGATTGTAACATGTGGCAATAAAGAGATAAAAGCTTGTGATCTGGGTGGCCTTATATGCGATATTTCCCTGCATCTATTCCGGCAACCTACAAAATAGCAACATGTAATTTTATTAGAAGGGTCGAGGTGAAATATCAACCACAATGTTGCATTAAAGAGATACTCCACTTTAAAATGAAAATTCTGTCATACTCGCCCTCATGTTGTTTCTGTATGAATCTCTTTCTGCTGAACAGAAAGGAAGATATTTAGAAGAATATCAGTAACCAGAAAGTTTCTGGTCCCATTGACTTCCATAGTAGGAAAAAATATATACTATGGAAGTCAATGGGACCAGAAACTGTCTGGTTACTGATATTCTTCTAAATATCTTCCTTTCTGTTCAGCAGAAGAAAGAAATTCATACAGGTTTGAAACCACATGAGGGTGAGTATATGATGACAGAATTTTCATTTTAAAGTGGAGTATCCCTTTAATACTTTAAATACTGATAAACACTGTAAATGAAGATTGCAAAATGACACCGTTGTCAACATGTTTCATTTTTTTTTAAAGAAATTAATACTTTTATTCAGTAAGGACATATTAAATTCTGTGTCTTTAGCAGTTAATCATATCTGGGAATCAGGAAACTTAAAGTATTTATTTGCTCTCTTAACCGCTTCTGTCTAGGACAAACAATTGAGACATTAATGAGATCTCAATTGGGATTGTTCTTTCCTAAAAGTTTGCTTAAGTATCTTGAGCTCCGTTTATGCGGTTATTAAAGCAAAATCTGTTTGATTTAACTCAAATTATATTATGCTGGTAATGTCATTCATAATTAAATTAAATAAATCAATGTGAAATAGAAACGTTTTCACTAGAAATCTCATATTTTTAAACCCGACTATGTGGTACAAAAAGCTTCGGTTCCTGTGGAAGACAGGGATTCCTCTGTGGACGAGGGCATAAAGACCCCCTCTCTCGAAGGGTACAGTAGGACAGTAAATGCCTTGCTGTCCTGGATGTGTTACGAGATGCCCCTGCGGATGCTAAAATAAGAGTTATGTCGCCAGGTAAAGCCAGGAGCCACATAATAAACCACTGTGACCAAATTAAACCATGAAAAGTGGTTGTGTTTGCATGTTGTGAATGAGTGTATGAATGCATGTCCTACATTCATGCATGTCTTTCGGCTGATGCATTTTGGTTTCATCGTTACTTATTAGGACGTCACAAGGAAGAAATAAAAAAAGGATAGAATGTCCAGACATTAGCTATAATGTTAGCCTAAAAAAAGTGTACAAAACAATGAGATCCACTCAGGACACCAAAGCCAGAGTTCGTAAGTCAGTTAGTCTCCATTAGCACAGCTGATTTAGCTTGTAACGCTACATGGGATGTTGTTGAAGTCAGTGGGCAGATGAGTGTGCTTTTGTGCCGCTAACAGCTGTAGAGGTCTTTACATACACAAATAAAGAGCTCGTAAAACTCGCCGCCTCTCAACACACTCCAGAAAGACAGGGCTGTAAACACAAACACACGTCCACATTAGGTGTCACACAACATGTAAATGAAACAGACACTGCAATCTCTCTCCATACACAACAGTCACTTTGAGCATGTTTGTGAATGCAGCGCTGGTAATTCATCTATAACAGTTGAGGAAACCAACGCCTCATTTACCAAAGCTTTGATGCTCATTCAGCCTTCCAGTGTACAACATTCAATAGTTTTATAAGTGGCTTGTAAACAACAGAACCAGATTATACTAAACAGGCTGACAACGCATACTCTTACACTCGATCATGTGTTCTGACACATACAGGATGCAGGGAAGTCAGGCGACACAGATTCAGCTACTTTTGTTGAATATAGGCTGCGATCAGGCTGTAGTGAAGCGATTCAGAGAATCAAATACCAGAGGAAAAAATCTATGTGATCTTAAACTTTATTAATTATAATAACATGGCAAGTTTTTAATTATATGACACTAGAAAAAATATGTAGCACTCCAAACAGGAAAAGAGTCCTGGTAATGCAGGTCCTTGTACTACAAATGCGTAGAGCCAATGGTATATCGAAGAATGAACAAAAAGGTTCATAAGTTTTTAATTATAAAAATTTAATGACCAATCAGCCCATTCATAAACATTACATGATCTTTTTTAAATTACCCTACTATATTGCTTGCAATGTCTGTCTAGTATTGTAGTACAATAATTTTTATGAGGACATGCAAAACATTTCTTTCGTTCTTCTCTTTTTGTTCAGTCTAGCTTTGACATTTCCCACATTAAAGCATTATTTAATAAAGCATTTTAAAATCACAGTTATACATTTTTTAAAACATTTTTTTCTGTCTTGCTGCTAGTTATTTAATTTTATTATTTATTTTTAAATTTTACTTTATTTTATTTCAATCTTTGAGTAATACTACCATAATTTACTTATGCATGTCTATTTAAATTGTAGGTGAATTAATTACAAAGTTAAGCTCAAAACTTAAAGGGATAGTTCACTTTGAAATTAAATTTTGGTATGTTTTAGCTTACCTCAAGGGCATCCAAGATGTAGGTGTCTTTGTTTCCACAGTAGTTTCAATTTGGATATTTTTAGGTCAAACTGTTCTTGTCTGTCAGTCATATAATGCAGGTCTATGGTCACTGTCTCAAAGAGCATGCACAGAGAAGTCCAAATTAAAACAATTCCCCATCGTAAGTACACATTGATGGCCTAAGACACAAAACGAGCGGTTTGTGTGAGATAACGAACAGTATTTATATCGGTTTTTACCTCTTGTACACTTTCCGGCGCTTGCGCAGACTAAGCCAGAACGCGTGCACATGTCACACACCAGGAAGCGCGCGTGCCCTCAGATCACTTGGACGTGGTTGTGTAGAGGTAAAACCGATATAAATACTGTTCGTTTTCTCACACAAACCGCTCGTTTTGTGTCTTAGGCGTTAGGCCATCAATGTGTACTTACGATGGGGAATTGTTTAATTTGGACTTCTCTGTGCTACTCTTTGAGACAGTGACCATAGACCTGCATTATATGACTGAGAGACAAGAACGGTTTGATCTAAAAATAACAAAATTGAAACTACTGCGGAAACAAAGACACCTAAATCTTGGATGCCCTTGAGGTAAGCTAAAACATACCAAAATTTAATTTCAAAGTGAACTATCCCTTTAAGGTTTGAGTAATACTACCAGAATTCACTGGTCTATTAAAATTATATGTATATATGATTTCCAACATTTTTGTTTGTGTCATTTAGTTTTGTTTGGTTTCATTTAAGGTTTGAGTAACACTACTAGAATTCACTTACAGTATGTTGTCTGTTCAAACGATAATGTAAATTCCAAACATGTTTTGTTTTGTTTTCGTTCTTCGTTTTGTTTTGTTTGTTTATGTCGTCTATTCAAATGATAGCTGTATGTATTCCAGACGTGATCTCCTTTAATGGTCTTCCAGTGTCTATGGTGGTTATGGCCCTGTTAACTTTAGCCTGAGGTGGAAAAATGTTAGCAAACATTCAGCAGAAACCTTTTTTAATTTAAATGATAGACGGGCCAATGAGAATGACAGGACACATAGCTGGAAAAGTGACGTGTGACAGAAGAGTGGCAGTGGTAGTACATAATAGCACCCCTGAGAGAGAGAGAGAGTTATGGGCTGCCGACTCCACAGAGGCAGGTTGCTGTGTTAGGGCTGCATAAAACTCACTCATGTGTGTTACTGGTCTCCAGTGTCACGCTGTTACTCAAACCAACACACCCACAATTGCCATTTATAGAGCTATCAAAGACACAGCAATGGGCAAACACACATTCAGATGGACATTGATTTATGATACTCGCATCTAAACAGCTTTAAAAAGTTTATCCTTCATGCTTTTAACAATTTATCTAATTCTACTGATGGTTTGGATGACAGATATTGTATTCATGTTCTTATTTTAATGTATTATGTGCATCTGTTTACTGGTTTATTTGTCTGGTAGATGTGTTTGAAAACTGGAATATCAAACTACTCATTTAATAAACATCTTCAGTAGCCGCAGAGAGGAAATCAAGGAAAATCATCTCCGGATAAACAAACACTGTTGCAAATACCTGAGCTGAGCCGGCTTTGGTTACGCAGAGAGAAGGAGGATGGTTTTTCCCAGATCCTTGTGCTTGAATGCCCATGTTTGTGTGCCTTGTAATGACCGTGTGTGTTTGTGTCTCTCTAGATGTGGACGAATGTATGGACAACAACGGCGGCTGTCAGCAAATCTGCGTCAACACTATGGGCAGTTATGAGTGCCAGTGCAAAAACGGGTTCTTCCTGAGTGACAACCAGCACACCTGCATCCACCGCTCGGACGGTGAGTCTCGTCCTGCTAATACTGCACACTGTCCTGGCCAGCTGTGACCGAAACAAACCAGACATTTCGTTTTTTAGCTTGTTTTTGACGTTTTATTGTTGCTTCGCCTGCAGTCAAATGTCTTTGGTCTAAAATCACGGCCGGTTTGTGAATAAATTTGTGTCAAAAAACTGTTCAAGTACTGAATAAAATATAAAATGTTAGGGAATAAAAAAACTTTAAAAAGGGAGAAAAATTACTTTAAAGCTAATTAATTTATATTATATTATATTATATTATATTATATTATATTATATTATATTATATTATATTATATTATATTATATTATATTATATTATATTATATTATATTATATTATATTATATTATGCTTTGTTATGTTATATATTATATTATATTATATTATATTATATTATATTATATTATATTATATTATATTATATTATATTATATTATATTATATTATATTATATTATATTATATATAAAGGAGCTGCAAGTTAATACATAAATAGATAAAAAATATAACTTAACTTTTAGGACTTTTTTATTTAAAAGAAAAAGTGAAAAAACACTTTAAAGTTAAAACTTACAGTAACTTATCTTTGGTCACTACTCACTATATTAAGATATTAAGATATTATTATTTTATACACTTTAAGCTGCAAAATGTATTAATGCATAATATAGCTTTTCCTAGGTATATCCTTATATCATATGCATTTTGAGTTGTGTACTTTATGAAAAGTGATCCAGTCCCATACTAAAAGTTGTGATTTACGTCTGTCATTTTGTCACTTTTGCTGTTATTGATGACAGAAGAATAACTCTCTGCTGGAAGCTTGTCGTGTCCTGTTAGGCCATTTTCTTCTTCTGATTAAGTGTCCATGTGTACTCTGTCATTCTCACTGTGGGTTCAGAACAGCATCTCACTTCTGACTGACTTCTGACAGTCCTGACCCTGGACAGAGCTGAGGGTCAGAGGTGGAAGTTGAAGACTTGAACGCGCAGGCGGCCAGTGGGCATGTCTTTGTGTGTGGATGGTGCATGCATGCAGTTCAAATGCATGGTAAAGTCAGTCATGACGTATGTATGTGTGTAGATCATGCGACCCTCTTGTGCTTTCTCATTCCGCCTGTCAGAATTAACTAATGATGCTTCT
>NC_138224.1:6157988-6217988 GCF_964197995.2 Scardinius erythrophthalmus | reverse complement strand
TCTTTCAAGAACATTGAAAAATCTTACCGAACTCAACATTTTCAAAATCTCTCTTCACCTTCTTTTATTCTCTCACTTTCTGTCCTGTAAAGGTGAACAGCATTTAGAGAGAAAAAACAGTAAAGATAAACACTGCTGATTGACCATTAGGTGGCAAATGTGTTTATTTGGATTGTGTGAGGAAAGGAAGTGAGCAAAACGAATCCACTGTACACTCGCACACACACACATGTAAGTGTAAGTAAAGCGTCTTAGACCTTTCACTCTCACACACGGCCACCCGCTCCTGTCCCGAGTCCCCAGCAAACATCCTGCTTAGACGGTGGAATCCTGCAGGGTCACGGCAGAGGTCAAAGGGCATTAGCATGTGCGTATTTTTGCTTGTAGTCCTAGAGATGTTGGTTGAGATGATGTTTTTTTTGTTGTTTTTTTCTCATAAAAATGGTGTTGAGTGACGACTTAGTACTCTTTAAATAAAGTACTCTTTAAATAAAGAGTTTTGAGTTGCATGTTGGAAAACTATTTCAGTCCTCTCATGGCCGAAATATTCTCTGGGCCAGTTTTAGGGTGGAAGAACTTTGATTGAACTGTACGAAACACACTCGCTTACAAACACATGCACATATTCTGCAGAGGTGCTGACAGCAAGTGGGCACTGAAGGTCTTGCCCACCGTCTTCCGCTGGTTATAAATACTGTGATTAAATATTAGCTTTTCAGCTAAAGTAACCTTCATGAGCTGCTGCGTTTCCTCTTTTGCTCTGTTTTTATATATTTTTTTATGTCTTTTCCCTTACAGTTTAAGA
The DNA here is from genome assembly GCF_964197995.2 of Scardinius erythrophthalmus. NCBI lineage: Eukaryota > Metazoa > Chordata > Actinopteri > Cypriniformes > Leuciscidae > Scardinius > Scardinius erythrophthalmus. Next base: position 6,217,183 of record NC_138224.1, on the reverse strand, counting down.
TGTAGTTTGACTGTGGCAGGTGGAGTCATGTTGGGAAGAGGGATGGACTGGCTATAAGGAGAACCGGAACTTTTCCCTTGACTTGCGGGCCAGCTGTCAAAACTTGTTTAAATATACAAAGCAAACGTTTTGAAGCCGACTCATTTAAAGGGACTTCTCACCCCAAAAGCGTGGATCATATTTTTTTTATTCTGTCATTATGCCTTCTAAAAAGTGGAAAAAGCACCATAAAAGGATCAAAAATGATCCATATGACTCATGTAGTACATTTCTACATCTTCTAAAGTCATACAGCTTTGTGTACAGACTCAAATTTAAGTCACTTTTCACTGAGAATCTGCTGCAACTGGAGCATTGAGGTTGTGAACTGGATCAGTTTAGTTTGTGTATCATATAATATTGTATATTAATTGAAGAATCATTTATAAAATCCTTGATTTTACTTTTTGATCACCTGACTCCTTAACATACCTTTCATTCAAAAACCAGTCATTCAAAATATAATCGATATGGTAGTATGTTGTATAGCTAAAACATATAATATGTAACATATTTAAAAATTCTCTATAAAAGTATTACAGATGGATATGAACTGGAGCAGATGATATAGGCTGTATTTTTTGTTCCAGTCCATCCCTGGTTGGTAGAAGTGTGCAAGATTAGAGGTGTCCTGATACATGTCCAGCTCTGTTGTGTTTTTTTTTCTTCTTTTTTTTCTTTTTTAGCAGATTCTCTTTCTCCCACTTTTGCTATCTGACTCTTTCCTCACTGAAGAAAACAGCTGCGTTATGTCAGAACAGAGGCGTAAAGGCTAAAGTGTGTATGTTTGCCTCAGTGTATGATCACCAGCTTGTAAACCTTTATGTTGAGGGAGAGACAGAAGTAGAGAGAGAATAGAAACGCACATAGACACCGGGATACTGTCTCTTTCTCCAGTCACAGTGACATCAATAAGGGTCACTGGGTTAGCCGGGGAAGGTTCCAGAAAAAGGCCCACTTTAATGTTAACCGTAATTAATAAGCTTGTGTGTGTGTGTGAGTGTGTGTGTGTGTGTGTGTGTGTGTGTGTGTGTGTGTGTGTGTGTGTGTGTGTGTGTGTGTGTGTGTGTGTGTGTGTGTGTGTGTGTGTGTGTGTGTGTGTGTGTGTGTGTGTGTGTGTGTGTGTGTGTGTGTGTGTGTGTGTGTGTGTGTGTTTGTGAGAGAGAGAGAGAGAGAGAGAGAGAGAGAGAGAGAGAACTTGTGACGAGCTGTTAAGAAAGCTTGTGTTTGAAGAAGAGATTGGGGAGGGTTTTTGGAAAAGGCTGTTTTCAGTTGAAGGACATCAATGGTTGCTGGTGAAAAAAGAGCCTCATTGAAATTCATGGCTTAGTACCTATAGCATTGTGCATTTGGAGAGAGATTGAAAGTCTGACAGATTTCAATTAAAATGGCATTTACAAGAGATGGGAAAAAAGGAGGCCTGAGGCCGTGTTTGTGTATGCACTCATATATAGTTAACTGGTTTTTACCCAAATTCATTCGTTACATAAAATGACAGACTTGTCAAACTTTGCAAAATGTGCCAAGATTTTAATGTAACCTTGGAGAACAGCTACATCTCTTCCTGTTAGCAAGACTATTACAGGTGTCATATTCTAATCATTTTCATAATTAATAATATTAGTCACAAATTTTAGTAGGTTTTTACAGTTGTTTTTTCTGCACAAGTTGCTCATGTTCTGAACTCTTAATTTCTAAAGATCGAGGAATTTTGAATTAACATTGACCCCTTGAATACAGTTAACATGCTGAACAATTTTACACATCAGAAGCAAGCTAAATCATATTCGGAGCCACTGGGCTAAAACAAAACTTTTCCACCCTTATAAAGAGTTGTTGGATATGGGGGCCATCTTAAGAGGTCTTTATTTCAAATTTATCCACATTATGTTGACGTTCAGAGCTACAAAGACAGATTCCATCCTATTCTCTCCATCTATGGACATATGAGACCGTTTTGTCGGGCCAGAAGAAACGCCGGGTTAAGCTGTGCTGTAATTGGTGCATAAATTATTATACCTTAGACTTTAAAAGGTGGCTTCTCTTTTGACATTGCATTTGGGGTTTTAGAGCACTTATTTTAAGTGGTGGGTTTATGAGTAACAGAGCGCATGCACACACAGAGTGTATACTGATATTAAACACACGTATGTGCATGAGCCTGCTGTCTTTTTCTCTCACAAGCACTCACTTAAAATTTCCCATAATTGCCATTTTCTCTTGCATATTTCCTAAGTGCTGCTGTGGATGTACACAAATGGAGGAATGACAGTCTGAGGTGAAAGAGGTCAATATTTTGTTTCCTTTCCTGTCTGTGTTCTTGTGACAGCTGTATGGCATATTTAAAACTTTAGCCGGGCAGAGGGTCTTATTTTATCTCCAGCACTTCCAGTTAAAACCCTATCAAACCCTGTGCAGCCCAATCAAGTCTCTCACTATATTAGTCTGCCAATCACTGACCTAGAGTAATGGTGTTTAAAATGTTCCATAGTGCTTCACACTCTCACACCGTTGGGTGAGAACTGTGGCAGATCTCTTTGTCGTTTAAAGGTTTGATGACCTCTCCAGAGTCCACGTTAATTAGGCACATCAAGGTGTCCTCTGGGACGCCGACAGAAAAGCAGTCTACTTTAGGCTCTGTCCTGAGAGCACTTAGCGCTTCTGAAGAGGCTACAGAGGGGGCAGAGATGCAAGAACCCGCCATGTTTCCACGGAGACTTGCTTTTGTGTACATACACATTCTTTGCTCATTGTTTGGCCTGAAGATGAGGAGGATGTCCATTAGAGAAGTCCAACAGTTCCTTTCTGTCATTCCTTGTCTGGCTCTTTTTTTTCCGGGCTTTTATGTTATCATTTTGTTTAGGAAACTTGGAGGATTCACTCAGGATGGTGAGAGATGCTGTGCTAGATAACCGTTATACTCTACTTATGAGATCAGAGAAAAAGGAAAGAGCAAACTGAAATTTGTCATTTCCTGAATTGAACATTCTGTCATTTTATGCAATGTCATGTCGTTACAAAAACCCGCATGATTTTCTGCTGTAAAACGCAGATTTATATAGTTTGTATACAGATAGATAGATAGATAGATAGATAGATAGATAGATAGATAGATAGATAGATAGATAGATAGATAGATAGATAGATAGATAGATAGATAGATAGATAGATAGATAGATAGATAGATAGATAGATAGATAGATAGATAGATAGATATACTAGTAATATAGTACATATAATATGTGTGTGTGTGTATATATATACTGCTCATATTTCCTTGCAATTACATTCAATCAGAGTTTTCAATCTTTAAAAAGACAGAAAAACATATGATTAAATTGTTGAGCCTTGAGCTGAACTGAAGAACCAAATCATTCTGATTCGTGAACTGGATCAGGCGACTCATTGAAATTATAACTGTTCATTCATGATACATTGCCCTGTTTATAAGAGTAATGACTTAAATGGTCTATTTTCACACATAGTCGACATATGCTGTCAGAAGATTTGGAATACAGTGCACAGGTTGAATGGATCTCTTTTGTACGATACTTTTAGGATGCATTTAAGCCGCCCGCCATATGAACAGTCAAAGCCATATAATTTGAATAATAATAATAATTGCATTGGAAAAAATCTATATGTACTTCATAATTTCACTTTTTGTCTTCCCTGAAAGAAAGAAAGTCATACGGGTTTAGAACGATATGAGGGTGAGTAAACGATGACAGAATTTTCATTCGTGGGTGAATTATTCCTGTGGGTGAAACAGGAGGAGAGATTTTGCAATCTCAGAAGAAAATAGGATTGTAGATGTTTGCTGAGCATGTTGTCCGTGGAGAGAGTCTTTGTGTGCGCTTCCACGGGTCAGCCGGTGTCAGTGTTGTTCTCTGTGTGAAAAAAAGGTCCTGTGGCAGAAACATTAAACTAATTTACACCACTCATAAAAATCACACGCTCATCTCCAGGAGCCTGCCAGAGGAGTGTTTGTAATGGGAGATTACATGACTGTAACTCAGGTTTCTCTCTTTCTCTCGGTCTTTCTTTTGCTAGATGGGATGAACTGTATGAATAAGGAACATGGCTGTGCCCATATCTGCAGAGAGACTCCCAAAGGTGGTGTGGCGTGTGAGTGCCGTCCAGGATTTGAGCTGGAGGAAAATCAACGTGACTGCAAATGTATGTACCAACTTAGCAAAATATTAATATTAATATCATTGCTCCCTCTATCTCTCAGACTCCTAAAATTTTAATATGTGCTTCGTTAGTTATGTAACCCCTAACCAGAATATATATACGACACGACTGGATGTGAGTGTACATCGTTTTAAAACATTTGTCAAAAATACCACTCATTTCTTCAGGTGTAAAACTTTTGGTCACACTTTAGATTAGGGTCCAATTCTCAATATTAACCAACTATTACCTACGATTTTTGCCTCAATACACAAAAAATAATTACTGTTTATTAATAGTTAGTAAGGTAGTTTTAAGGGATGTAGAATATGATCATGCAGACCAAGGCATTATTATGTGCTTTATAAGTACTAATAAACAGCCAATATCCTATTATTATGCATGCTAATAAGCAACTAGTTAATAGTGAGAAATGGACCCTAAACTAAAGGGATCCCAAACTTTTTAGTACAGTAAAAAATTTGACTTGATGTACATATAAAATGGCCACATTATAATTATAATTAATGTAGCTACAAATTATAATGTCATCATGTATGTATTGATCTCATTCAAGTTAACAACACTTGTTTAGATTCTTTTCAAGTGGTATGAAAAATCCCTTAGTTTTTCCTTATGACCACAAGTGGCTTCTGAATATCCATCTCAAAGAAAAACGGCTGGTGGCATCAAAGCTAAACAACAGGTTTACAGATTGATTTTAGTCTGTCCTCTAATACTGATCTCTCCTTAAACAAACCACCTTGGCCACTGATCTGTCAAGGACTTATAAGTTATAGTGCTGTGGCTCTGGCCTGAACATCTGGAGAACTTTCATCTACGATTCGTCATTCTTCTATTTTTAATACTAGTGGGAAAATCGTGGACCAAAGTCCTTCAAACTCCTATTCGTCCAAGTATTGTACAATGTATTAGATGTGGAATATCTGGACAGTCTCTTTGTCCAACCAAAGGCCTTTGACATCCACAAAAGATATCGGATGTGAAGCCTATTTATTTTGCTACACTACACGGTTCTTTTTTGGCATTAATGGTTCCATAAAGAACCTTTAACATCCATAGAACACAAAAGGTTCTTTATAGTGGAAAAAGGTTCTTAAATGATGTTCATAAAAAAGAACTGTTCGCTGAAGGGTTCTTTAGCGAACCCCCCCCCCCTTTTTTTTAAGTAAAATCAATTTGGATGTTTAAGTCATTTCAACTTAAATTACATTAAACTGACTTAAATAAGCTGAACTTATTGCTTAACTTGAGTTAAAGTTTGTAAAACATATGTTGTCACAAATTATTGATCATATAATTTTTTACAGTGTATGTGTACCTTGATTAAAGGGGTGTCCATGGAGGAACACTTTTCTTTTTAGCCCTCCTCACAGTTCTTGTGTGTTGCCAGTGACATGTAACTATGGAAATGGTGGTTGCCAACACTCGTGCGATGACACCGACGTGGGGCCTGTGTGTGGATGTCATCAGAAATATGCCCTGCATTCGGACAGCAAGACCTGCATTGGTAAGTCAGACTCTCTCTCATACACACACACACACTGCCTGGCCTTTTATATACGTTTAGCTTTTCTAGCAAAATTCTTCATGGAAACCTCAGCCTTGTCGTATTTACACAATGAGCGCGAGGTGAGTGAGCTTTGCCAGGGTTATAAGTGCAGGGCTGTGTCTGACAGAATGTTTGTTGAAGATGTTTTTGTAGGCCGGTTGAATGGTCCATATCACGGTTTCCGCTTTGAGGGTCCCGGTACACTGCGGTCAGAGAGTGCATTGGGTTCTGGCACGGCGAACCCCAAAGATTGGCCTCACGTCTCAGAGACGAACACCCCACACTCCTGCCCATGTGGCATCCAGGAACGAACTGCTTCCTTGCGGTTCAGGGATCTATAGACGCACGCGTGTCAATTGTAGCGTCCTCCACTCATGAAGCAAAACTTTAAAGGGATAGTTTCCTCAAAGATGAAAATTCTGTCATCATTTACTCACCCTCATATTGTGCCAAACCCGTATGACTTTCTGTCTTCCGTTGAACACAAAAGGAGATTTGCACATCTCTTTTCCATACAATGAAAATAATTGGAAGCTGTTGAGCTACAAACAGAAAAGCACTATAGTGCTATTTGCACAATAGTCTCAAATCTCATTTGTGTTCACAAATGAATCTGATGTGATCTTGGTGTGGGGTTAATGCTCCATATTTGAAAGTGAAGTGAAGTGTAATCAGCCAGAATTTTGTTAGCTGTGCATCCCTACTTTTTTGCATATTTTGTAGCTTGACAGACACTTTCGTTATGTGGAAAAGAGAAGTGTATATTTGGCTAAAACAATTAAGGGCTACAATAATGCATTTATTGGTTTGACGTCAGTGATAACGACGGGAAAAGAAAACTCATGTTTCTCATCTCCAAACCTCAGCCCATGAAAGCATTAAATCCTTGTGGTACAGGGATGGCGGTAATTTCCAGTGCTTGCTTTAGCAGTTAGTGGCTAATTCAATGATGGAAAAGCCCATTAGCTGTGACACTCGGGGAGTGACACAGCTGATTTGGTCATTCATCTTCTCTTCTGGCTTTCATGCTCTCATTCTCTCACACACACGCAGCTCTGTGTGACTATTAGGGCAGAAAATGAGACTTCTGATGTATCTTGCTCTAGCAAACGTGCATAAGCCAGAGAAAAGGGTGGGTTGGGTGAGAGAGAGATGTGTGTGCTTGTGTCGGTTTGGGAAGATGTGCTTGATGATGGAAATTTTATCGCTGAACTCTCCGTGTGCAAAACACATTCATCATTCTGATAATGGTGGAAAAGCCAACCAGTCGGCACATGGAGTTCTGCCATATTTGCCGAAAGGGAAAACTTTATACGCCATGCGGGTATGGCTGCATCCAGGGGCAATACTTCAGAAATGAAGAAGAAAAGGGTTTTTCTTTCTTTCTCAACTCACTCTTTCTTTTTGAAATTCGGGAAGACAAATGACCCGCTGCAGGTAAGTTTCATTTTTATGCTTGTTTTCTTAGGGTGAACCTCATGGCCTCTGCAATGTTTGACCGGCTTTTACAATCTGTTATGCCAGCATGTGTGCTTGAGTTAAGGAAAACCTTCCAAAGAGCATCTTTTTTTTTAATGTCATTTGGCTCTCAAGAGTCTTTGCTGTCTCCTCAAACTCCTCCAACTGAAGGCCAGCTACCACAGCATTAGCCGATATAAAGTTTCTTTCAGTTACGAGAGTACATATACCCTAAATTTAACATTTAGATCCGTTGGTATCATTACTCAGGGTGTGCGTAAGCATAAAACCTTCCAGACAGGGTGTATGCACATGAACTGGGACTGAAACGTTGTAAATGTGGGGATAGAGACTTTGTAGTTGGCAGGTGGGTTTAGTGGGCTCACATGGGCTTGTGAGCCAGTGAAGGGTCATCAGTCATGTGAAGCGCACAGGAAACACATTTACACTCCATGTTACATGAGTTTTACCGCACTGCGGTGTGGCCAATCAGATCCTCACACCCAGGCCAAGAAATTCCAGTGGCTGTAGTGACGTCAGATGTATATTTAAAGGCATGGTATGTAATTTTTGCCGCTAGAGGTCGCATATTCAAAACAAATAACAAAGGCGTAGCTTAATGATGCTGTAGTAAAGTACAATGACGGGAAAGTGAAGTAGCGTGGAATGACGGGAGTTGTCGTCTTCACCTCCACTGCCGTTGTTTTCTGTTGGTAAAAGTTATCCAAACAGTTGCTCACCTAATAAAACACATGAAAGGTCAGCGTCTCTGTCCAGTCGAAATTTATCGCGAAGCTCTCTCCATCTAGGAAATGCCACGCCGATACTGATCCTTGTTTTTATTTCTCCTCTTGTCCCAAACTCTTCTTGGGTCATTTGATTCACCTGTACGTTTACGTTTATTGGAGTTTTCTTTGGCGACAGAACCTGCTGCAAATGATAATGAATAATCGACTGTGCGAAACAACAACAGAGTGGCGTGCTAGACGAGTAGACGCTACAGTAACTACTTCAGCATTTATTCATGAGAATCACTGTGTTTCCATGTTTTCTACGGCAGTAAAAGCAGAAACCGGGGATAACGCGGACATGACTCTGGTTAAACTTACGAATTTCTCTGGATTTAAACATCGTTGGAAACATTTGTGATAATGTATTTACACAAGTTAACAAAATATGTAACACTGTGCTAGTGGTTTTCGGATATTTTAATGCAAAAATCTTACATATTGTGCCTATTTTCTAATTTTTCTAATTTTCTAATGTTGTGCCAATCTGTAAGTCGTTTTGGAGTCGTGGCATGGATGCAAAAGGTTTTAATTTATAGTCATACATGGTTGATTTGTTTGCAATCTAAAATGTCCAATAACAGGTAGTTTACCAAGGTAAAATAAGTACTTTTCAGCTTGTTATGTGATCTCAAAATGGCGGTGCTCATGAGGTGACCCACTTTGTGTAGAAAACAGAAACTTTTTATTATTCTACTGTTTTGTCTTTAATGTACAACTACATAAGATGAACTGAAATCTTTCAGTTGAAACAATTTTTTCTTATGCTACTGTAGATTTTGTGCAAAATGTTTTAATGAAGTACACATTTATAGGGGTAGTTCACCCCAAAATTAAGTTCTCCTTTACTTACCATCATGTCATTACAAACCTATAAGATATCTTGAAGAATGTTTTTGTTTTAGACCCCATTGGCTTTTATTGTATGAGAAGAAAATAGACTTATATAAAAAATATATCTTCTTTAGTTTTCTGAAGAAAGTCATTTCTTCTTTTCTGAAGAATGTCATTAAGAAATGACAAGAGTGTGAGTAAATGATGACACAATATTGATTTTTTGGCGAACTATCCCTTTAAATAGTTTCATATACCATCATTTAAATGAATATGAAACTGTTAAGCAGCTTTATTTTGTATGATTGTGTCCTGACCGATCATGTTTTGCGTTACACTGTCAACTGACACAGTACATGCACATTTGCCCTGACCACAGAAACATAAACGCAAAAGTTTGTTTTGTTGTACCTGCTGATTGCCGTACACTGGATTGGTTCGCCTCTCTCTGGCAGCTTAGAGCCCGGAGCCAAACTCTATCCCGTCAAACTCAATCAACTCTTCCTTTCCAGCCTCCACGGAGCGACACCAAGCGGCCGCGGGGACCAGACGAGGAGTGTAGAGACTGCTCCCACCTCATCCCTGTCTCCCTCCTCCTTTCTTCCTCTTCTCTCTGTCTGTCTCTCTGGACCCTCGCTGTGGTCTGTGTGTCTAGCTGTGCTGTGTGGGTCTGGTCTTTCACTGTGTTTAGCGCTCCTTTAGGATCCCCCTTTCGCTCCTGTGTGTGGCGTGTCCCTGCTCTTCCTCCTGCTTCTCTGGTGAAAGTTACTGATTGCCTGTCTTGTCTGCAATTTAAAGAGTGATTCTGACTGGAATAAAGTGGTTTATAAGCAAATCTACTAACGAATGCAAGAAAGAAAGGGTAAAACGGGTTAAACACACCTCTCAATTGCAGCCTGATCAACGGGAGAGCCCCCACCAATCAGAAAACAACATCCCCTCTGACCAGCCAATCTGTACACCAGTCCCGCCCCCTGCCTGACCTCTCTGAAATCAGCCAGCCAATGGCATCTTCTCGTTCTTGTCCCCCACAACAAGCATGAACCAACCCTGTCTGCAACCCTGAATAAAAAGAGTCACTAAACAATGCCTAACTGGCCTCCTCTCCACTCTCATCTGTCACTCTTTTTTCATTTAGAGCGTCCTTCTCTCCTCCTCATGCCAGTTGCATGTTTTCCTGTTGCCCTGCACTATCGCTTTCTTCTTTTACTCTTATCAGCTCACTTCCTGTCCTCTCACACTAACGCACGAGCTGTCATTCGCCTGCATGATTTTGTCCGTGTGAAATATTGTTCTTTTTCAATGTTTTTCCTTCTTAATTGGTTAAAAACATTAATAGTAACCCCTGTGCTTTTTATGGTTACCGTAGTCACATTAGAGGTAGTGGATTATTGATTATTTTCTCCTTTGCTTATTTATTTATTTAATTTCTCTGTGACATCGCACTCACTCCAACCTCTGATTGGTGGAGTCCTCTAAAAGAGGCCAGTCAGAGCCAAGTCTGTATACATGCAAATCAGAAACACAGAAATAGACAGATTTACGTAAACACGCTCATTCAATGTTTTTCTAGTGTCCTCCAGTGACTAAAGAGGGGAGGACAAACATACTTTCAGTGCCTGATGTTAAAGGGAGTGTTCACCCAAATATAAAAAATCATTTACTTAGCCTCATGTCATTCAAAACCTGTATATCTTTCTTGTGTGTAACACAAAAGGAGATGTTATGAAGAATGTTCATGCTGATTTTTTATTCCACACAATGAAAGTAAATGGGGATAAATGCAGTCAAGCTCCAAAAATGACAAACAAGCACCATAAAATTAGTTGCCAGTCTAAATTTTTACTTTTGTACATTAAAATATGGCACATCATCAAATATGGCATTCTGACACCATATCTGAACACAAATGCCTTGAGGTTGAGCAAATGATGACAGAGCTGTAATTTTTAGGTGAACTGTCCCTTTAAGGCAAGCATCCACACCCTGATTGGCCCTCCACCCATTCAGGATTGGCTCCTTTTGTCCCAGAACCCTGCCCCTTCCTCTCTAACACCAATTCTGTGCTTGTATCTGCATGCTCAGAAGCCATTACCCTCCTCACAACACTCGCCTGGCAATTCCCTACGCTCGGAAAGTGGTTTTCTGCATTTACTCGACTGTCCAAGCCAGTTGTAATGTGTTCCATAGACAAACAGGCAACCAGCGCTGCCCCAGACTCTGTCATTCATCCACCTCTCGGCATGTCCCACCTTCCTCTCATGGACCCCACCATGAGACTTCCATCCTTCTCTTGTCATCCTCCTTTCAGCTCAATCTTTGTCACGGAGTGTTTTTTTTTTTTGTGTCCTGTTTTGTCATCATCTCATTATCATGCAGTTTGTCTTTTGACTTGTATCCATCCTTCCCCTTCTTCTTTCTCTGTATCCCTTGTCTCTCTCTCTCTCTCTCTCTCTCCCTCCTCCACTGCTCGTCCTCTCTGTTACTGTGGTAAACAAGTGGCTGTTTGATATGGAAGACGAACTACAACGGAAACAGCGTCTTATTGTCAATCTCTGCCCCTCCCGTCCAATCCCTGTCCCCCTTTTGTTAAGCTCCTCCCACGTCCCCATGTTCGTTTCGGGAGATCTTGATATTCTTTTATTTATCTGTTTGTTCATGTGATTAACACTCTAACAGGGTTATTTGCGCTTCTTCATGGCTTTACGCCTCTTGGCTTTGGTTTGGGCTCAAACGCCAAGGTGGTCAGGCAGCCCGCGTCCAGGCGTCCACGTGTCGCCAGAGGCGGGTCGGCCTGTTGCGGGGCTGTCTGTGCGGGCGATGGACATTGGGCTGCACATTAACCTACTCCTCCCTGTTTGTCCCCTGTCACTTGTGTTTTAGAGAAAGATGAGGCTGCAATTGAGAGCTCTGAATTCAATACCACGTCAGTAGCTGATGTGGACAAGCGGGTGAAACGTCGTCTACTTATGGGTAACTCTTTTCTTCCTCTTTCTATGTGTTGCCATGGCGCTTGTGCTTCTACCCCCTCGTTTCTTTCTGTCCTTTAGTTTGTTTGAGTTGCTTTCCTTTCCTTTGCCCTTCCCCCTGAGGTCACTCGTTCGATATTTCTGTGTCTGACCCTCCTACAAATTAGAGAAATGTCCCTTCAAACATGACAAGGTTCCTTTTGCACTCTTTTTAAACTGTCTTCAACACCGCCGCCTCTTCTCTTTGACAAAAACAACACAACTAACAACTGACCGCTTCCATCCACTCCCATTTCCAAAGACGGAAACAAAAACAACACTGGATTTCTCTACACTGGATGATAAACCAATCCCCGCTTTTCCAGTCGAACATTTCACTGTATGACTTCAACTTTAGTTGTAATTTTAGACAGTGATTAGTTGAACTGGAGGAACATTTGTGGGCTGAATACTGAACAAATAATGGGCAGATAATTTTATGGAGGAAGAATGACATGAGAGTTGGTCCAGAGCGTTTCCACATCATAGGAGGCTGTGGGCTGTGGTGAACCACCGCTGAAGATGCCTGACATCATTTTTACGCTCTATTAATAGTATGTGTTCTTAAAAATTAAATATCTGCATTTATCATCTGCCCACATTTATCTTCTGTCATCTGTTCTCCATAAACGTAGTGTCTGTAAATTTTCTCACCATTAGAAATGTTTTTATTTTCAATGCTCCCCCTCTTTTAAAGTCAACATGAAATGCCAAACCTGTTTTACTTTCGTAATATAACGTTGTTTCCAATTGAACAAGATTCAATGAGAAAAATGTAGGGTTTGATTTTGTCAAATGGGAATTTACTGGTCATGAGAAAATGGGTGTTGCATACCAAAATGGACACAAAAAGAAAGAAATATATATATATACACAATCATTCGGAGGTAACAAGGTATCACATTTTTGCAAGCAACATATAAATGACAAATATTTGCAAAAATGTAATACCTTGTTACTTCCGAATGATTGTCAATGGAAAAATGAAAAGTGAATTTCTTGACCCTTTGACTGAAAAGAAAGTTGTAGAGGCAAAGCAAGTGTTTCTATTGGAATAATCTGAAATAATCTTTTTATTTTAACGATAATGTGCATTGATGAATCGTTCACATAAGACCAGATTCTGAAAGTAAATAGGGTCGTTTTTGATTTTGTGTTGACTTTAATGTGTCTTTAATGGGGGAATGATAGTTTCAATGTGCGGAAAAGAAATGCAGAATAAAGTTTTAGTTTCCAGTCCATCTGCTTCAGTTAGCTCTCCTAAGAGAGAGAAGATAACTCACACAGACTCGAACTTCAGAAATATATCACCCATTTAAATATTTATCTTTGAATTCATGAACCAAGTCCAAGATGTTGTCAGACAGACAACAGATCTGCCTTTGTATGGCAAAAAAAACAACTGTAAAGTATACTGTAAAATATTTGGGAGGACAGACCAGACACCTTTATTGAATTTTTTTTTGGTTGTTTTTTGGTTGTGGCTAAAGAATATAAGTATGTTTTCAAATTATTATTATATCTTAAAAATAAGTTATGTTTGTGACAAAAAACCCAACTCTATTTAAAACTTATCAATGTGAATTACATTTAATTCTATCAGGTTAAAAACGATTTAGCCAAATATTCAGTCCAGTTTTCAGTTCATACATCTCTCACTACTGATTGCTTTTGACAATTTTAGGTACACCAAGGAACCTGACGACTCAGAGATTTTTCACCCTTTATCACCTTCTTGATTCTTTGATCATTTCTGAAATAGTGTCTTTGGTTTATGAATTACTTTCTCCTCCCTGTAGTAGCTGCATTGAAGAAAGACCCAATGCTAACCCTCCTCTGTTTCTACCTCATTTCAGTTTGAGTTTGCTTCCCCCCGTGAGTTGAGATTTCATTCATTTTTCCCCGATACACATATACACACAGTATATTTCAACTGTAGCGCTTTTTGACGTGTATGCACACTAGATCAAACCGTGAACTGTATGGAGAGATTGTGAAGGGTTTTGAGAGTCACATGTGATGTCATCACCATCTTACTCACTGACCTCATTATTTCACCCGTCTAAGATCATATTCCAAGTTTCATAATGCACAAATGGGCCCGTTATTACGACAGATTCACACAAGTAGCTTGGCTTTGCATGTGAGTGTTTGTGTAAGTGTGTGTGTTCTATCACACAGGAGCCACAGGAGAACGCTAGATTTGACACTCAGTGTTCCCGCTTCATCCTGCCCTCCTGTCACAGCTGAGGCCAACAGCACCAGGATGTGACCGATCCTGACATATTAAACTGGAAAGTCGGTGTCCGAAAGAAAGCTGCTATTGTACCTAGGCATGATGGGAAACCCAGAGACTGGAGAAGAAGAAGAAGAAGAGAAAACAAGAACACAAATAGGTGTTTTAAAAAGGTGGTCACTTAGCAGAAAGGGGGAAATTGAAGGAATTTGATCTAAATAAACTGCCATGTGTCGGGCACATGTGGAAAAGGGCCTGATCTCTGATTCGTTGACCTCTGGAGCGTGATCCAAATAAATGTCACACACCTCTGGGCAGCTGTCTCTCGGCTCAAGTCTAGACTTCATCTGAAAGTTGTTGTAGGCACCAAAGCTCTAGATGTGTGGAAGGTCTGTGTGGTTTCCTTCACCTCCCAAAGAAGGGCTTCTTTTCAGCACTGGGACGTTCAGTCAAAATCTCTCCAGTCATCCGTGGGCTTTTAGTTTTAACTGGCCATTCGCCAAAAGGAGCCGGGAAACACGATCATGATGTCTGAGGAATCTTCATCTTTCGTTGTGGAGTGATATACGTATATATAAACATACAGATCCATCAATCAGAAAGGCACGGCCATTTAGAGTTACCACACCCCTTTTCGAGAACTTTTGGTGCCGGTATTTGGAGTAGTCATCACAGCTAGCTTAATCAAACCCTATTTTGTGTGTACGCACATCCCATGTACATGTCCCTGGGCAAAAGACGGTCCAGCTGTTCTTGGAGCAGTTGAAAAGCCCATAGCATAAAACTCTAATAACAGGGGCTTTGACATGCTTAATAAATCATTAACAGAAAGCCACTTCACCCACTCCCCATCCCACAGAAGAAAAAAAACGTGCTGTTGAAGATGAAGATCTTCTACGCCTTTACTCTTTTGTGTCCTCAACCAAATTGCCTTTGGGTCTTTGTCTTTGATGGCTAACATGATGGCTCAAAGATCCCGTAACTGTTCCCAAATGGACATCTTGGCTTCCAACGTGACCTGGAGAATCAGACACAGTGTACTAACCAGGTGTGATTATGTGGGTATGGTCCAATCAGAACATGTCTGGTGTTTAATATAGTTATGTGGAATGAGAGTTTGGACCAATGAGATTTCACAGTGGGCGGAGCAACAGACAAAACTTGAAAGTGTCACACTGTTGTTACACTTTATTTTAAGGTGAGGTGGTTACATTGTACTTACTCAAATAAGTGAGTAATAATAATTAACCACACACACTTACTATAGTTACGGTTAGGGTTTTGTTTTAGGGTTAGTTACTTGTAATGTATCATTTACTGTTATTACTATAGTGAGTACATGTAGTAATGTGTAACAACGTCACCTTGAAATAAAGTGAGACCCAAATATGTTACTTTTTTTATTGTTGCATAAAATGATCAATAAAGCAATGTTTCATATTTGAACTCAATGAATGTGTGATGACATCACATACAAGATTTTTAATATTAAGTCTTAAAATATTTCATTTTAAGTTTTAATAATCAAAACATGTTCATATTCATGCCTCCATAGCAGTCTTTGGCCCATGTGCATCTGAATGCAAGTAAAACACAATGTTTTCCAGTTTAACTGCATATTTTGACTTTCTCTCCACAGTCATGTGACAAGACTAACCCTCCGCTTTCCACCCTCCACCTTCAGAAACGCTGTCCGTTTTCTGATTTCCCTTCTATTAACTTTATCCCCAGGGGAAAAAAATTCACAACTCTTTCCTTTTGTTTGTCTTTTTTATCTCACATTTTGACTGACTAGCCAAGGAGGTCTTTATCTTTGGCTTAAGGAAGGGCAGAGGGATGGTGTTATCAAAAAGAATTTAAAATCCAGCTTTTTTCATGAAGTATTTGTTTCATGTCTGTCACGAACCTTGTCATCCTACTAAGTTCGAGGGCAAAGTGCTGTATTAGTTTTGTGATTCCTTTTAACCTACCAACTGCATCCATTGGGATTCATTATTTACATGCACCTTTCCCCAAAAATAGTTGCGGTCAAGCCTAGCTCTCAAAACGACTGCACATCCTCACTTAGTTCTTAGTCAACACTGTCTAGTGACTTTCAAAAACTGTTGAAAATTGATTTCTAATTGTGTTTATGCTCCCTTACTTCCTCTGTCTGTCCCATCCCATGTGTTTATTTACCCAGAGACCTGTGCGGTGAACAATGGAGGTTGCGATCGCACCTGCAAGGACACGGCCACCGGGGTGCGCTGCAGTTGTCCCGTGGGCTTCACCCTTCAACCCGACGGCAAGACCTGCAAAGGTCAGTGTAGAATAGATGCGTGTTGTTTGTATATGACTTGTTTAAAGTTGCAAGGAGCATGTCCTGATT
The DNA here is from genome assembly GCF_964197995.2 of Scardinius erythrophthalmus. Classification (NCBI taxonomy): domain Eukaryota; kingdom Metazoa; phylum Chordata; class Actinopteri; order Cypriniformes; family Leuciscidae; genus Scardinius; species Scardinius erythrophthalmus. The sequence continues at coordinate 6,200,703 of NC_138224.1, read as the reverse complement.
TCCTCCCTCTGTGTGCTTCTGAATGTCAGGGAACAATTTGAGATTTCCTGTATTTAGACTGCAAGGCTCGGATTAAATTGGAGACACGTTATTAGATGAATTCTTTTGCTCAAAATGGTCAGGTATCAGCGGATGTGTGGGGGTGTGTGATCCCAAGCCAAGACCAACTGGCTTTACGTCCGTTTGTCCTGTCGTGTGGAATGGGTCGGTGATGGCCGTGTTGTTGTTGCTTTGGCTGCGAAGCATTTCTCCTTCCGAAATTCCAGCTTTGACGTCAATGACCAGGGGTTTCAAAGTAAAACTGCCGCGTAGTGATCTTGGCATGGGATGATGGTGGGTTCTCTATAAACAAACACACTCAAGAACTCACTGACCATACTACGGTCCAGGAGACCTGCACACTTAGAGATTAATTGCTTCCTGTTCTTCCTTAATTTGATGAACGAGTGTGTGAATGGGCACCTGCGGGTCACTCCACTAGAGAGTGTCTGAAATTGGCTGTTTTTTCTTCTTGTCATTTCCCTGGGAGGTTGCCATACTGATGAGGCGTGGTCATGTGACCGTTTCTTCAAGAAGGAAGAGAATGTAGCACGTATGTGCCTAAAACAGCCCCATCTGCGCCGTACAGCGAGACGCCTCCACAAACCAACCACTGTTTGATTAGTGAGGATGTCATACAAAACCACACACACATATAAACACACATGCAGAGCGCCATCCTGAGGTTTGAAGACCTCTAAAGACCTTTCTTTTCTTCTTTTAGAGATGTGTTTCCTGTTGAAACAGGACATATTGAAGGGCTTTTTTATTGTTATTGTTAATAAATAACCAAGTGGCTTTAGTTTGCATCACAGCCGAGAGCATGATCTGCTACTGAAAGCAAGCATTTGATTGGACAGAAATTTGCATATACCCCTCAGTGCAATAAGAGTCATCAATACTGTTCAGTAGAAATGTTAATTTATGCGATTATGCAAAATAAAATCTGCTATACTTGCTTGAAAGAAAAAACCTGCCTGAGCTGGTTTGCATGTTTTTAAGCTGGTTTATGATGGTGTCCCAGCATGTCTTTACCTGACCCGCTGATAAGTGGCTGTAACCTCTTTAAAACCAACTGGGAGACCAGGTAAGACCAGCAAACCATTTTAAGCTTCTTTAAACCAGGGAAACTTTGTCAACATTCAACAAAGTGTACTTTTTGATGAGTTTTAGTGGGATGGCTTTAAAGGGGTGTTTTGGGTACCTCTGTGTTCGTATGATAAGATGGATGTTGGTCTGGTTTGGCTGTGACCCGCCCAAATAATTAGGCCCGCCTCAGGGTCTGCCTTCATAAATCCAGCACAAGGTCTTAGATCTGCTCACTGACACGCCATTTATCACGCACGCACTCATGCACTCACACACATACTTTTGGGTCAATTATCACAGGTGTGCTGTGCCAGTGACCACTTATTACTGCCTGTTAGTGAACTCTGTAAAAATAGCTTGTAATCAAGCTCTTTAGTAAATAAGAACAAGGATGTTACATTAGACTCTAGCTGTGAATGCTAGATCTGACACTCTAGACGTCTCTGTTCAGTTAGGGAGCAAGTGTAAGTAAGCTGTGATTATAGAGCTTCTTTTGATCATCGGTATCAACATATGAGAGGATGGTCTGATGCCTCTGACTTAAAGCTGATTGGCTGGAGATATAGGACACGCCCCTAACAGGCTTAATAGAGCTCAGTAGTGACCATCTAATTTGATACGGCGCTCCCTCGGAGCATTATGGGCCAGTATTTGAATTATATTTGTATAATACTTGAAGATATAAATTTCATTTTTTAAAATATATTTTTAATTAAAATAAATGTATACAAATTTATTTTATTTTATTTACAGTGAATCAAGGTATTTATATGGTAATACTAATTTATACAGAAATATACAAACATGCGTCACATATGTAATATCCCATGCATTTCCATGTCTGTGAAATATTTGTGCTCTCCAGCAATATTATAATGGAAATATAAAGCAAATGACTTAAAGGGATAGTTCATCCAAAAAATTAAAACTGTGTCATCAGTTACTCACCTTCAAGTTGTTCCAAACCTGTATGAATTTCTTTATTCTGAACACAAAAGAAGATATTTTAAAGAATATGGGCAACCAAATCGTTTATGGGCCCCATTGACTTCCACAGTCTTCCTGTAGCTCAACAACAGAACATTAGCGCTTGCAACGCCAAGGTCATGGGTTCGATTCCCAGGGATACGTACAACAACCACTTCAAGCTCCAAAAATAACCATAAAATATCAAGTACCATATATGACAAAAAATGTATGACTGAACTGACTAGTGAAAATAAATTCACTAAAAATGTAAAATGTAATGGGGAGAAAAAAATACTATGGAAGTGAATGGGGTCCATCAACTGTTTGGTTACCAACATTCTTCAAAATATCTTCTTTTGTGTTCAGAATAAAGAAATTCATACAGGTTTGGAACAACATGAGTGTGAGTAAATGATGACAGAAACTATCCCTTTAACATCTTTAACAGACTATCTGATGCTAAGTCGGTTAGTTTTAAGCCTGTGGAAGCAAGGACAGATGAAAGCACAATAATGATAGGTGTTCAGCCCTCATATGTAATTGGGATGTAAATGTTGCACATAACAGAAAAGGCACAAGTGCCACTTATGTAATAACCCAGGCGACTCTGCGCTTATACCAACGTTAACCACAGACTAAACAAAAAAGTGCATCACATGGATCACTCTGCTATGATGAGTGTATGTGGGTGTGTAAATGTCTACAAGTGACCTTTCCTAATTTTTCCACTGTCATCTTCGCTTTACTTCTCTCACACTTTCTTTCCCCTCCTCAGTGAGTGGTCTCACAGGGAGCTGCCCAATCTTGCCTCTGTGACATAATCATTTCAATAAAAACTATTTAGGGCATGTTTAAATGCCTGAATTTTATAAAAGGCCCTTCATCTGCGATGACAGACAGGAGAGCTCGGCCAGTACGCTGACAGACGCTCGCTCAGTCGCACACGGGAAGATTGCGAGCGAGGGAGGATATAGAGAGTGATTGAAATGACTGCGAACAGTTTCCAGATGTTTGATTAGAAGGTGTGTGTGTACGGTGTCATCGGTGGAAATGAATTATGGAGTGAACAGTTTGTCTTGTGTGCGTGTGCTCACTTCTGTGTCTGTGTGTGTATGTTTCCTCGGTCCGGCTGATGGGACCCCAGGCACGTCTCTGCTGGCCTGCATACTTTTGTGTTTGGGACTCAAATAGCTTGAAAGGAGTTTAGATTTGGTCTTCCAGGTTATAGTTCTAGTACTAGTAGCTGATGACCATGCTAGTCTGTCTGGTTTTGACAATATCTTTTATTATATATAAATATATACAGACATACATGCATACATACACACACATAGTCTATGACTTGTTTCAGATGTGGAATGAATTGCCTTATTTCTACATTATTTTTCTTTATTTATTTTTTGCTTTGGAATAATATATACTGATTTGAAAGAGTGTGAAATTAATTCATTAAAATATCAATTTATGAACACACTATATATTATTATTACATTATCCTAATAATAATAATAACAAAAATAAAAATAACATTATATATATATATATATATATATATATATACACAGTATATATAGACACACATAATATATATATATATATATATATATATATATATATAGAGGCCTATATATATATATATATATATATATATATATTATGTGTGTCTACATATAGCCTATATACTGTGTGTGTGTATATATATGTATGTGTGTGTGTATATATATGTGTGTGTGTGTGTGTGTGTGTGTGTGTGTGTGTGTGTGTGTGTGTGTGTGTGTGTGTGTGTGTGTGTGTGTGTGTGTGTGTGTGTGTGTGTGTGTGTGTGTGTGTAAACTAATAAATGAATAACAATTTAGTTTATTTTATGTAAATCAATAGGATATTTTTTTCTTTTAGTTTTCCAGGCAAGTATAATTTAAATCTAAAAGGCATTCAGTTTTGGTTGAGGCACTTAGAAGCAAAACAACTAGATGCTTGTTAGAAGAACTGTAAATTCTCCTTTGTTTTTTTTGAATTAGGTCTTTGAATTTTGGATTGCTGAAAATCTATGCACATTTTTCACTATTTTCCTGTGTTTTCTGTACAAGATTTTACAAAGATGCTGGTCTATTATATGATCTGTGATGGATTGCTTTTATTAGTCAGACAATCTCTTCTTGTCTAAGCAGTTTATTCTTGAGCAAAAATAGATAAGTGGACCAGCGGCTGGTTGCATAAATTTTTTTTTAATGTGAGTTACAAAGGTAGAATGGTCAAATTTGATATCCCTTACTAATTGCTAGCTGGTCAGACTGTTTGATCAGACACAGTCTTAACTAGTGGCTATGTTTATGCAACTGAGGATCTTATGATGTTCTAGGGTCTTTTCAGCAAGCTCACCTGTCCTCACAGTCACCAAACAGCACTGTGAAAAGACCAAGCTGTCATACAGCAGGCCTGTTTTCTCCATCAGTTCTCCTTTTTTCTCTCTCTCTCTCTCTGTCGGGACACTGAGCTCTATTTGTATTAATACACACAGAGCCCAGTAATCCTCACAATAGCAGCCAGGCGGCATCACCTCGGATGACACCGGGCCCGACGGACCCCCACGCGCTCCGAAGAGTTTTAGTGTCGGGGGCGAAATCACGCTGGTTTTTCCTGGCGGCTCTGGACAAGCAGCGCCTGTGTTATTACATGGCAAAATCCCTTTATGAACAAAGCAAATAAAACAGGCCATTTAAATCTCCAAAAAATACACTGGCGCGCTCAACGGCGCATTTCTCAGAGATTAGCTAGCCTGAGGTGAGCAGCCTGAAAACAATCTGCAAAAACGCTCCTTTTGTTGAAAACTCTGTCCTGACTTATTTGTAGAGGTTCATGTTTCCACAAATGTATTAATTTTAATTGCTTTTTTCTCTAAATATTTGGTAAGGCTACACACATCTCTGAGTACAGACCTTTGCTCCAGAGCTCATGGGGATCCCACATTCTTCTTGCAAGCTTTCTTTCTTTCTTTCTTTCTAATCAGATCAAGTTAGCGCAGCACTTGTTTTATAAGCGCGTCTCTGACTGCTGTGTGAGTGTTTACTCTCCCGGTTTCCGATCGAAAATCGATGTAGATGAATCCTCTCAGCCTCTCAGTCTTCGCCCCTGCAGTTGTTTATCATTTACAGATGTGAAAAATGTCCAATGTTTGCTTAAACTCAAAGCTTATTTAGTCCCATTAAACTTCATTATGTGGAATATCATTAGCCCCCTGCCTGCGCTAAGGAGCCATTGGAAAAAAAGTGCATGTGTGTGAGAGTGTGTTTTAGGGAAGTGCGAATGCTAAATCACTGTTAAACATTCCATTATGTCATTTGCACTATAATTAGTTTTTATTCTGTTAATGAATCCGCATGATGTTAAATTGGTTATCAAGCTGCATACACCAGCTCCCTGAAAGCATCTTTTCAATGCAAAGGTTCTGATGATATATGTGCGCTTTAGGAACTGTAGAACATCTTGACCTGAACACATATCTGACAGGTAGACGGGAAATAAACCGTCAGAGATGATAAAGCACTTCCTTTAGGTCATGGAGACCGACTGACCTCACGGCTCAGGCTCACACTTGCTTTTATTAGACAGGATAGGTCTTCTGATTCTGGAGACATCTGAACCATTGAACTCTACGGAGAGGTTTGATGTTAAAACACACAGATTGAGACAAGTAAAGTAGATATTATGATTTAGCACATCAGTCAAAAGATGCAAACTTCTAGAGAGCTTATTCTCCGATCCGTTTGTTCTGTTTCTCTTTATTATCTTTTTTGGAGAAATAGAGCAGCAGAGATAAATGATTTTGAGATGGGTAACATTATGTATATTTGAAATCCAGCAGAAAACTGATAAACAGTTGACTCTCAGGAAGAGTTTGTCTGTTAACTCTAACCCTACTTGCGGAGTTGTTAGAAGCTTGTTGATATAATGTGAGTAGTAAGATGGATGTGCTGTATAATATTGGTGTGTTTTGTGTTTGCTCTTTGCATATGTTTACAAATTGTACAGAACATTGGTCATCCTAGCTTTACAATGAGATTCATTCAATATGTTAAGAACATTTTACAATTGCATTTTCTAAAGTGGTAAACTATTTCATACAGTGGGATCCAAAAGTCTAAAATTTATAATCTGATTTATTAATCTGGGGTGCGTTTCCCAAAAGCATCGTTAGTGCCCTGTGTTCAGTTAGCATGTGTATCTGTGGTCTTAAGCTTAGTGGAAACTTTCTGTCCCACAGTTCAGTTAATATTAGTGCAAACCTGAGCCAGTGTGTGTTTGCTACAGCGACTGAAATAACTGCAGAGGAAACCCCAAACTCCACACATACACAGTTTTCCTACACATTTGTTGATGGGATTAGCTTTTATTGGGTTTGTGGACGGCGTGCCAGGGTTGGCTGATATATTTAAGATGATGTTGTGGAGCTGTGTATGTGGCTGCCTGTTTAGGAAAACTGTTTATATATCCAAAAAGCTGTTTATGAGAATAGTGGTACTGGTTTTACAACCCCGTATCAGTGTTTTTCACCATTATCATCCTCATCATCTCTCTCTCTTCTCTGCAGACATTGATGAGTGTTTGGAGAACAATGGAGGTTGTGATCATTTCTGCCGGAACACGGTGGGCAGTTTTGAGTGCAGCTGTCAGAAAGGACACAAACTCCTGACCAACGAGCGCACCTGTCAAGGTGAGTCACTTTTCACACTACAAATTGTTGCTTTCTGGGTGGAAATACAAATGAACATTTTAGATCTACATGGGTACCGAGCCCCGGCTGCACATGACATCCAGGAGAAAATATATAATGGCCATTAATTAAGAGTTGTTCCCTCGTGTTACTAAATCAGGGTCACGTTGTAATAATTTGTTTCCCTGTTCCCCTGTTTTAGTTAACAAGGGGTTTGTTTTACACAAAAGGATATGTTTAGGAAAATGTTCAGGCTGCACTGATACGTACAACAACCACTTCAAGCTCCAAAAATACATTCTCAGAAAAAAAGGTACAAAAGCTGTCACTGTGGCGGTACCTTTTCAAAGGGTACACCTTTGTACCTAAAGAGTGCATATAAGTCCCTCAAAGGTACATATTGGTACCAAACGTGTACATATTAGTACCTAAATGGTACATATTAGAACCCTTTTGAAGGGTACCGTCCCAGTGACAGCTTTTGTACCTTTTTTTCTGAGAGTGTAACCATAAAATATCAAGTACCATAATGAGTAAAAATTTATGACTGAACTGTAAATGTAGGTTATTATTTAGTGAAAATCTTCCTCTCCACTCTCAGCTGTAAAATTTTATTCATGCTTGCCAGCTACAGTTTGGAATTTTCTTTGAATAACGAACTGTTTATCGCACAAAGCTATTGTACGGCTTAAAAACATCTTGACTTGTTTTTGAATGAAAAAGAGCCAAAACCTTCTGGAAGACCCCATCAATTTTGGGGTGAACTATTTTAAAGCCATTTGGGCGAGATGTGGGTGTAGAAGCTGTCTACACACACACACACACACACACACACACACACACCGTCACACACCTCTTCATTAAAAGCACCTCATGGACAGGCTGTTGTTTGGTTGGGATGCTGGCAAGCATTTGGCGTCGTATGAGGTGTGTGTGTGTGTGTGTGTTTAGCTGAGTTTACTGGAGGTGAATGGTGGCGGATTCCTATAAGCATGTCGGAGCACGAGTGGGAGTACAAACAGAAATTATTTTATTAAGCTAAACCAAAACACCACACCACCTTATTCCTGCTAATCAGTGTGTGGGGTGTGTATGTGTTTTTATTGAAGGGTGTTTTGTTGAAGCGCGATGTTGTGGATGTGCCAGCTGTGCTAAGATGATCTATCAGTCTTTCTGTCATTCTTGTCTCTTTTCCCCGCTATGTTTAGGTACATCTTTAATTTTTTATTATTTACTTTTCTATTCCCTTCATACCAGAAAATAGCTGCCTGTCTATTCTATGGGTGTGGCAAAGTGGGTGTAACAATAATATTAAAGGTAGAGTAGGCAATTTGTTTTAGAAATACTTTTGGTTATATTGGTTGAAACTCTCTTTACTTCCTTGTAGACAGACAGTCCTCGGACTCGCATTTATGCGTTTCTATGTCTATGTCTTTAAGTTGTTTGCGTTCATTATTTGTAATGTTATGTGCTTTGAGACATGAGGTAGTTTAACGCTTTGCAGACTCTGCTCTGGCTGTGTGCGTTCATGTGTTTCTTTGGAGACGCTCTGAAAGGAGGGTGGGATCTCATGCTTTCAAAGCTAGCTTGCTACTGCTAGCCTCCCCGAAATTGCCTACCCTACCTTTAACTTTAGTATGTTTTGACTGCCATGATGCTGCATGACATGGATCTCTCTCTATGGTATCTCTGTCACCTATATTTTTAGATGACAAAAGTCACTTAGAAAAGTAAAAGTCTCCTCAACATGATGCATGATTGAGGTATCATTCATGTCTGTAGCACTTTTTACGGTTTGGGATTTTAACAAACATACTAAAGACCTATAAACCTAAAGTAGGATAAATTGTATGCTTGTCCTAGAAAGCACCACTAATTAATCTGGTTGCAATTGTGGCTTTGAAAAACGTAACCAAAAATGAGTCTGTAATCCTTTACAGTGTCCTTGCTAGACATGTTACATATATAGTAATTACTATAAATTGTGCATAATTTGATGTAACTAACCCCAAACCGCACCCTAATCCATACCCTAACCCTGCAGTAATTACATGTAGTTAATTATTATTACTCAGTAGCCTACTTATAATGACACTGTAACATGGACACCTCAAAATGAAGTGTAACCATGAGTCAAACGTGCTGTTTTTTGTCTTTTAGGATGCTCATGATGAGTATCCAAGTGTCTGGTGAAATCACTATTGTGGGGTCCTTTTTACTGCAAGCCAGGAAATGATTATACACAATTGATTTGCATTGATGGTGTTGTGTGTGTGTAAATGTGTGTGTTTGTCCTCTGCAGATATTGACGAGTGTTCCTTTGAGAGGACATGTGACCACACCTGCATCAACTACCCGGGAAGCTTTGAGTGTGTGTGTCACAAAGGTTACAGCCTCTATGGCCTCACACACTGTGGCGGTGAGTTCACAATCTCAATATCAGCTACTGTTTAAAAAAAATAATAATCATAATTTGATGGATAAACTGTCATCTGTGTGTAACAGATATTGACGAGTGCAGCATTAGTAACGGGAGCTGTGAATATGGCTGCGTGAACACACCGGGCAGTTACGAGTGTGTGTGTCCTCCTGGACAAAAGCTCCACTGGAACAAGAAAGACTGTGTTGGTAAGTCCTCGTTTCATTCCCCGTCTCGAAATATCCCATAATGTTAGTCGTTTCCATGGTAACCGTACCTCGTTTGTCCCTCAGAGGCGGTAAAATGCCTCGCGAATGGGAAGCCGACACCTCGTGCTCAGCTCAGCTGCACTAAGACAGGTGGAGGAGAGACGTGTTCGCTGTCCTGTCCATCAAACGCCCTTTTCCTGGCGGGTTAGTTACCTTACTTTTTGGGATTTCTGTGGAAGTCATTGAACAGCATGTTGTATTGTGTGTTGTTTGGATACATTCAGTGCAGTTTGATTTGTTTAAATTCAGTAATGTACATTATAATTTGTAAATCTGTTCACTTTCTTATACATCTGAAAGGAATATATTTATATAGATCAAGCAGCACTCTGTGGTTATTGGCTCAAACAGTCTTTGCCCTCTGCTACCCTCTAGTGGCTCAAACCTTACATCACAATGCTTTGTTCAATCAAATCAAGAAGCTTGATGATGAAAATGAGGAAAAACTGGCCAGAAATGAGAAAGCGCATGAAAATTAAGCTTTCAACAACTCACAGTCATATTAATACTGCTATAATGACGTTGAACATGCTAGCATTGTCATATCTGTTAGATAACCAAACAAACAATAAAGGGCAAGATACGTTCAATTGGCCTGACCAGAGGAATCACGTGAATGTGATATTTGACATTCTGTGAGAAAGTGACTAGAAAAGAATGTTGCGACGATATTTCATAAGTACATCTATCATCTCTGCGGACTGATTTGGTAAAGGTATTAAGGTGTTAGACGCCCAAAACTTGTCTCTGACAAATTTTATGCAAGGACCATCGGTTTAGAGGAATGTGCGTAAACATATTAATACCCAGAAGTAACTTTCAAACAAGTACTGATTCACTAAACTTTGGTCCATTCCCACAGCTCTAACACAACGGCCATATTCTCACTCACTACGATCTAAAAAACATATATACAGTCTAGTATGCACTACAAAAACAAGTATTAAAAAAATCAAAATCCCAAAAATATTTTCAGAGAATATTTATTAAATTAAATATTTTAGAAGCTTTGACGGGAAACTTTTTTTTATAGAAAACTTGCAGTGCATGTACTACAGAAAGTAGTGTGCATTATAAATATTAAATATAGTGAATTTTGTGAACAATTTGGCAATGCAGTGGTTGTACTACACGAAGTACACATTATAAAAGCTAATATGCACTATAAAGTCTAGTATGCACTACAGTAATAAGTATGCACTAATCAGAAATGTGACCTAGTAGTATATAGTAGAATAAGTCAAATGAATAAAATCAAAATTTCATCTGTAAGTTAGATCAATGCGAATCTGAGTATATGAGTGTGTGTGTGTGTGTTTATGACTCTTGGATTGTCTGTACGTGTGTGTTAATGGTCTCCCCGGGTTCGAGCACTAAAGCTGCATAAAACCTCTTTTAATCCTGTTCACCCGCGGTCTGTAGCCGCACGCCAACAGAAATACTCAGCCTGCCATTGGACGATTTGTGGCAAGGCCGAAGTCAGGCCAATGACTCTCTAGACAACTTCACAGTACTCCGTCATCCTGACAGCCAACCCTCTCAACTCACAGTACATCATACACACACACTACAAGACAATACTCAGGTGCATGCAGCACCTGGAACATCTGTTTAAAAGCTTTCTCTCTCTCTCTGTGTGTGTGTGTGTGTGTGTGTGTGTGATTTAGACTCTGAGAACAGTTACACTCTGAGCTGCGGGGTGCCTGTCCAGCCAGGTAAAGTTCCACTGAAGAAGAACGTCACTACATCCAGCAGTAGCTCCCTGCAAACCTGCACAGGTACTGCATCTTTTCTCTCAATAACTGAATTGTGGTTTATCTGCACTGAGACTCATGTATGCCCTACAGTCAAGTATGCACTACAAACAGTAGTCTATAATATGTATATATAAATGTAAAATATAGTGTGCAGTACAAAAAAACAAGTATTCACTACAAAATCTAGTGCATAAATCTAGTATGTACTTCATCTCCTCTCAATCTTCAGTAGATCGAACACTTGCCTTTTTCTGTTTCCTTCCCATACCATCCCTTTTCTCTTCTTTACTTTTCTTTCTCTCTTTTTTTCTTTTGATTGTTTCCTTTCTTTTTCCATTATCTTGTTTCTTTCACATTCTTTCCAATTTCTCTTCTCATTCCTCTCATACGGAGCCTCATACTAAAAGTTTTGCGTTCCCCCAAGAAACTTTGTGTCCGCTTACAAAATGTTTTGTGTTCACCTGAGAAACTTTACGTTCGGTCGCAAAAAAACACACAAAAGTTTTGCGAGCGAACTCAAAAAGCATTGAAATATATTTTATCACCATGTCCCTTAATGGGCTCTGTACTCTCCTTTTCCTTTTCCTCTTCTTCTACTTCTTGTTTCTTTTCTTTCTTTTTTTGTTCCCTTTACTTTTTCTGTTCTCCATTTTCTGTTTTTCCCTTCCTTTCCAGATTTTCTGTTTCCTTTCTCTTTTTATTTTCATTTTTTCCTTTCCTTGTTTCCTGTTTCTACTTTTTGTTTTCTCCTTTCTTTTCTTTATCTGTTTTCTCCTTTGTCCTTTCCTTTTCCTGGTCGGTGTACCTTCTGGTAATTTAATTTTAGAAATTAGAAATAAAAAACAGTTCATTTTTGATTTTTCGTTTTTAAAAAACACGCAAAACGATACTTAAGAGTTTTTTAGTGTATTTGGTTCATGGGTATTGTGAGTGTATACAAATAAAAATAGGCCATTTACAGTGATGTTTTGAATGATGTCTTACTCTTATCTGATGGAGCATTTTAAGTCCTTTCCGCTGTTATCAGGAAACAATACAAGGGATCGCACCACCAACCCGAGAAGGTGTTGTTGTGCTTTAAAGGCACAATATGTAACTTTTTTGCTTTAAAAATAGCAAAAATCACTATATCTATGTTATATATTTTAGTTGTGTACTTACATTATCCCGACTGTTTCCAACAACTTTCAAACCAGGAGAAATTTGTAATTTAATTCGAGAAACGTCACGTTTCTTTATTTCCGTTTTGTTGCCGTCAATGGCGTCATATCCGCATTGTCCCTGGTTTCCGATCGTATTGCCATAGCAACCAGAGCTCTCTGATAGTAACCAAGAGAGCAGAGTAATTCGCAATGTCTATCTGCACGCTGTTGTTGTTTCGTTCAAACATTATGGACCATGGCAAGTAGACTTTGGATAAAAAAGGAGAACTAAAACGAGAATCAATATCAGCGCGGTGTTTTCGAGATGCCGAGAGATCCCATAGACATTATATAAACGAGAGCTCCACGTCCGAGACTTCGACCGCTCCTACATGTACTTGATTAAACAGGTGAACACATTTACATAAAACTAATCAATGTTATATAGTTCAACAATGATAAAATGTTAGAATATGATCTGTATGTTATTCTAATGTTGATCTAGTTTACTGCTAGTCTCATACAGACAAACTAACACATACATTTCAACACATTCAAATGCAGTTTAGTGTGCTAGTGTAATGTTAGACCAAGTGAAACAGCGCTGCGTTACCTCACAAGTTTAATTTGTCTAATAAACTGACCTGTGAGTAATTCTGCGTGTAATTCGGTAGAATTAAATGTCCATATTCCTTTTATATCCGCGGGACTCGCGACGCGTTTGGAGCTGATTGCTGTCTCTTAGCAATCCCGAACTGCTTCATATCACAGTCATGATAAAAACATCGATGTATTCACTCATCCATAAACATTATTAGATCGGTCGGCTTGACGTTGACGACAAGATCCATAATTCTTAGCAAATGTTGCGTCATCAAACTACGCCTTTGTTATTGTAAGAGGCTAACGACCCCTAGCAGCAAAAAAAATTACATACTGTACGTTTAAACGAGATGTATATTGGTAAGAAATATATGCAACAGCCAAACAATATGAAGAAACGTTATTGTAACTAATTTGCAAAGCAGTGCATCAGATTAACTTATTTTGCATGATGATACAGGCTGTAGAAGACAGGATGTGTTGAAAAGGGGTGTTTCAGGGCCGCCCACGCATGGGAAACAAAGATTAATATCACATTTTTTACCCATGAACAAAAATATTTTAAAAATAGCTTAATTTTTCCATTTCATAATTTTTTTATTTTTTTATTTATCTTTCTTGATCTTTAAAGGCACACTATGCAGTTTCCGTTATTGTCAAACAGCGACTCCTGGAGTCGCTGTGGAGTGCTTGTATTGAACGTTACCATCGTAAATACCACTCACGCAGAGCCGTCGTTTTCTTTTCCTTGACTTTTCCGACCGCGCTTTCTTCGTTTTCTTCGTCGACTCTGCCAAGATTCACGTCTGAAATGCGAGCTACTGTCTTCCATAGAGGCTGCTTCATATGTTGTTGATGTATGTGACGTTGTGACGTAAAGCTAGTCGTGAATCTCGCGAGATTTGTCGGGGCGCCACCTCTCAAACCTGCATTGCTGGTTTTGCCAGTGGCGTCAGCCCCCCAACCATACCTGTCAACATTTGGTTTTCAAAATCCGGGAGATTTGTACGGGGACCATTTGGCGGGAGCAAGAGGTAGGCTCATGCTGTTAAGTGTACTGCGGGGACACCGCCTTCACCTGCCATATCTATCGGCTCGCTTTCGGGTTAAACTTTCCACAACTGCACTACTGGGTTATAGGTTGTCAGATTGAGGTGACAAACGGGTTGAAATTGTATAAAGTGTGTGGATTGTGTGAATATAATGCATTTAATACAAGATCTGGCAACTGGTCAACATTAGACAAACATATTGGTCCGATTATTCATAAAGGAGTTTGGGCCATGCAAATTACGGGAGAAATAACAAACCGGGAGGGGTCCGGGAGATAGGGCTTAAAAAACGTGAGAAACCCGGGAAAAACAGGAGTGTTGACAGGTATGCCCCCACTTTGCTATCGGGATGATTCGCCCTACTACGAGTTCGTTTACCATCGAAATGACTTCGAAGCTATTAAATTAAGGTACAAATTTGGCATAGTGTGCCTTTAAGGAAAATCGAATTACCAGAACGTACACGGACCTTTACTTTCCTTTCAGCATGAGTCTAGTATGTCCCACATCTCCTTTGGGTTGGCTCAGAGCAAGGACGCCTCTGGTTTTTTGGCCCCTTCAGCAGACTTCAGACAGGACAGCTGTAAACGAGTCATCTAGCGTGACATGTTCCACTCCATTACATCGCATGACAGACACTGGATCACTGCAAGGGCTCAAATACAGAGATCTGTGAGGAGAATTAGGACCGGTCCTATCATTCAACCCTGCCGAGGTCACAGACACGCTACTATTATCCCCAGTAGTCTCTCTTTCCCGGCTCTCAGAATTCGACATTCCCCATGTGGTTCCTTGTGTAGATTTTGGACAGCTAAGCAAGACTCAGACAGACAGACAGACAGACTGCTTAGAAATACTCTCGCATACACACGCGCCGCTTCTTGTTTTGGACGGCGTACATAGGAATGCTGTGAACCTGAGTAAATGACTCTGTGCTGGCTGCACATCTATGCTGACAGATTTGAAATACACAGACGGGATTCTACCACAGTGGCTCCTGAGGGCCTCTACACACGGGGCCCGGGGAGAACGAGCAAACAGACAGTTTGCTTGATTCACACATTCTGAAAAAAAAAAAACATCTCTAAATGGTTCACTACCAAACCCCCTGCTGTCGGGTCCAATACCGCCACACGCTCGATATGCTTTTACAAGACCAGCTGAAGTCCTCAACCGCAGTGTGTTCTCATTTCAACTCCTGACCCTTCGTCTCCCTTCATTCCCTCACTGACTTTGGACTTGTTGTGTTAAACTAGACACTCATATTTTTAATACTTTGGAATGGGCCGCTAAGCCCACAGGACAGATTTAGTGTGCTTGAATGTTGGATTTCAAAAAGGCCTCATATTTTGGTGTTTTCCATGATTATTATCCAAACCGTGCAAGTGAAAGTGAGACTTTGCCGATTTCCCGTCCATCAGAGATGCTGGCCCAGCCTGTGAAGCAGAAAGCACGGTTTAAGATCAAAGACGCCAAGTGCCACCTGAGACCCCGCAACAAGGAGAAACACCGGGACACGGGGAAGCAGAGCCTGCCGGGTGAGACACACACCAAACACACCACATTTAAAAATGTGTTTCATTGAAGGATTGTCATTTCCTTTACCCTTTTCCTTCTCATTTGCCCTGTTTCCTGTTCCCTTTCCTGTTTCTCTCTTTTTTTTTTTTCATCTTCTTCTGTTTCTAATTTCTTTCACATTTTCTTCTACTTCTCTTCTTTTTTCTTTTCCCTTTTCATTTCTTGATTTATTTCCTTGTCATTTCTCTCTTCCTGTTTCCTTTCCTTTTCCTGTTCCTGTTTCATTTACATTTTCCTTTCTCTTCTTTTTATATTTTTTTCTTTTCAAATTTCTTCTTTTCTCTTCTCATTTTTTTAAATATTTGTTCCTTTTGTTTACTGCTTCTTGTTTCCTTTCCTTGTTTCCTTTTTTTCTCCTTTGTCCCGTTTCTTCCTCTACCTTTTCCTTCTCATTTCCATTTTTCTTCTACCTTTCTCCTTTCCTTGTTTCTCTTTTCCTTTTTCTTTTCTCGTTTTTTTTATTTCCCATTTCCCTTTACTCTTCTCTGTTTTTTTTATCTGTTTTTCCTATTTCCTTTTCCTTCTCCCTTTCATTTTCCTTTTTCCTGTTTTGTTTACTTTTTCTTTTTTGACCTTTTCTTTCTCAAATCTTCTTTCCCATTTCTCATTTCTCTTCTCTTTTTCTTCCTTGTTCCAATTTTCTCTTTTCTTTTTACCTATTTTTCCTCTCTCCTGTTTTTTCTTTTCCTAATCCTCTCTTTCTGATTTCCTGTTTCATTTACTATTCTCCTTTTCATTATTCCCTTTCATTTTTCTTCCTCTTTTACCTCTCCTGTCCTTTCAGGAGCTGGTCAGTTACCTTGCACAGACGACTGTCAGGTGACGTTTGTGAATCTGAAGTGCGACTCTTCCAAAAAGCGTCGTCGTGGACGGAAGTCTCCATCAAAGGAAGTCTCCCACATCACAGCAGAGTTTGAGATGGAAATGAAAGAAGAGGAAGCCACAGGTAACATTGCCTGCATGTGTGTACAGTAGTTCTCTCTTGTTAACTGTTGCGTTCCCATGTCATGCCATCTGTGACTTCAGAGTGTAAATGTGATGTCTTTTGTCTTTATTTATGCGTCAGAATCATGTAATGTGGACTGTGTGCGTGAGAAGACCAAACAGAGGCTTCAGAATGCCATGCGCACACTAAGGAAGTCCATCAGTAAACAGCAGTTCTACATTCAGTTCTCCGGCACGGCGTACGAGGTGGCCCAGCGTGCCGTGCGACAGACAGAAGGAGATGAGACCTGCAGTATAGGACAGGTCCTCACTGACGGGAAGTGCGGTGAGTATTTTGGGATAAGGGTTTTGTTTTCTGATCTGGGGTTGAAGACATTTTCATAAATCTTGTATCTGTGTGTTTGGGTGCGTTTCTGTGTGTTCGGGTGTCTCCCAGTCAGCTGCGGTGTGGGAACGTTCTACAGTGGAGAACTGGAACAATGCATCATCTGTCCGCCAGGAACCTATCAGGACAGGGAGGGCCAGCTGTCCTGCGAGCCGTGCCCCAGCACCGAGGGACAGGGCATCGCGGGGGCCAAGAACGTCTCTGAGTGCGGAGGTGTGTGTGGATACACATTATCAAACACTCAATCAATGAATAGCTTTGTGATGGTAATGACACACCTATTGATTATTGGAGCTGATTAATGCAAGACCACGTTTTTTCAAATTAATCAATAGATTTTGAAATTCAGGGTAAAAAAATCCCAGAATTGCTCATTATCATGCAAATGCAAGATTTCTTATGAAGGACTTTGCAAAGTCTGGATCAATTTTTAACTATTTGAGCAGCTAAAAAGTATTTGACTGACAGCATACAAACACGCCTTAATACTAAAACCTTTATTAGGTGATTCTAATATATTCATGGTAAAATGTTAAGACGAAATGTTCACAAATATTTGTGTCGCAGTGTCATGATGCTTGTTCAATTGACTTGATTGAAGTCACTTTGGTTTTAGCCCCCTTTGTGGCATTTGAAAAAAATAATTAAAACAATCTCATGAGACATAACTGATGAACATCCTGAGACACTTCTCTGTTTATCTAGTTATTTTGCCAAATGCTCAGGTTGTGCATTTAAATACATTGGTAGTGAGTGGAAACAGGGGCTATGAAGCTCCAGAAATGACAAAAGCACCATTAAAGTAGTCTAGACAACTTGTTTTCTATTCTCAATAAGTCTTATAAAGCTATTTTGATAATCTTTGTAAATTCCAGACAAAATTTTCATTTAAAATAACAATAACACAAATACACTACTGTTCAAAATAATTTTTCTTTAAAAGAAATTAATACTTTTATTCAGCATGAATGTTTTTAATTCTGTTCTTGTGAACCTTGTTCATCAAAGAAAAAGCAGCGAATCAGCATATTAGAATGATTTCTGAAGGATCATGTGACACTGAAGACGGGAGTAATGATGCTGAACATTCAGCTTTGCATCACAGGAATAATTTACATTTAAAATATACTAATTTAGAAAGCAGTTATTTCATCTTGAATGGTAGTGCATAATCAAAATAATCTTGTTTTATTTGTTAAATGCTCAAAATACCCAAAATGTCATTCTCTGGTTGAAGGCCAGTGCCCTGCCGGTCAGTTCTCTGCTGATGGTTTCCGCCCGTGCAAGCCGTGCCCGCTGGGCACCTTCCAGCCTGAGCCGGGCCGTGTGCTGTGCTTCCCCTGTGGAGGAGGACTCTTGACTAAACACACGGCCAGCACGTCCTTTAGAGACTGTGAAGCCAAAGGTATGATGCAACACTGCAAATTAGGCACATCTCTTATGTCCATATTTACTTTGTATTTTTCCTTCTCCATATTTCTAGTTCACTGTGCTCTTGGGCATCATTATAATGCCAGCACGCACCGGTGCATCCGTTGTCCGGCTGGAACTTACCAGTCTGAGTCCGGACAGAACTACTGCATCACCTGCCCCGGAAACACCACTACAGATTTTGACGGAGCTAACAATGTATCTCACTGCAAAAGTAAGGCAGATATTATGCAAATCCATTCCCAGATCCCATGATAAGCAGTGAATTCACGGGTTTGTCTGTTCTCATCCCTTGCAGATCAGCTATGTGGCGGTGAGCTGGGAGATTTCATGGGCTACATCGAATCTCCCAACTATCCCGGTGACTATCCTTCTAATGTGGATTGTGTTTGGACCATTAACCCTCCGAACAAGAGGCGCATCCTTATTGTTGTACCAGAGATCTTCCTGCCCATTGAGGATGAGTGCGGGGATGTTCTGGTCATGAGGAAGAGTGGTATGGTATACCTGTCATTTTGGATGCTAGTTAATTATTGCAAGCAGGCATGCAAATTATTGAGCTCCTCTTCTCTCTTTTTAGCCCTGCCCACTTCCATTACAACTTATGAGACATGCCAAACATATGAGCGACCAATCGCCTTCACCTCCCGTTCACGCAAGCTGTGGATCCAGTTCAAATCGAATGAGGGTAACAGTGGAAAGGGATTTCAGGTTCCGTATGTCACTTACGATGGTAAGTTACAGATACAGTCCAAACACAACCACATGTAGCCACACACATTCGATGTAGCCCGTGAAATCTCATTTATGCCCACTGTCGCTCACTGGATATTTTCGGACCATTCTCTATAAAACCTAGAGATGCTTACCCTGGTAATCTCGCGTTCTCGCGAGAGCAGAAGTTGAATTTGCTCAGCGAGTTTACTCTGGCGTCGAGTAATGATGCTCATTAAATATGCCCTTGTATCCGAGCTCCACCAATCACATCAGGTTATCTGATATAGGCGGGCCAGAGGCGAGATGAACAGAAGACGACAGCGCTGTGACGTCGAAGTCATTAGTAAAAATTGCAAGATGGCTATGGATGAACACCAGTTGTTTGAAATGGCTTTGGCCACTACAGTGAACGAGTTAGACTTGGCTTTTTATCTAAAAGAGGAACAGAAGACGGTGCTCGAATCCTTCCTTTGCAAGAAGGATGTTTTTGCTGTTTTGCCGACCGGATATGGCAAGAGTCTAATCTACCAGTTAGCTCCGCTGGTAGCTAAGCGTATGGGGCTTGTTGTGATTGGTCGTAGTGTTGTCCAATTGCGTGCAGTGAGATTTAAATGCATGCTTGGTGCCGCCCCTCGAGCTGGCCGATTTTCATTAGTCAACGCCAGACCATTAATCTTTCAGATTTAGGTCTGGATTTCCAGGCTAAGAGATGCTTGTGCATGAAAATCCCAGTAGATCAGCAGTTTCTGAAGTACTCAGACCAGCCCGTCTGGCACCAACAACACTGCCACGTTCAAAGGCCTTTATTCCCCGTTCTGATGCTCAGTTTGAACTTCAGCAGATCGTCTTGACCATGTGTGCCTAAATGCATTGAGCCGCTGCCATGTGATTGGCTGATTATAAATCTGCGTTAACAAGAAGTTGAACAAGTGTACCTAATAAAGTGGCCAGGCATTTAGACAGCAACTACACAAATGAGATACATTAAACATTCTATAAATTGTAAAAAGTTATTCATGTACATAAATAATATACTACGTTTATTAATATCAGTTTGTGTTTGTGTTTTTGTCATTTTAGAAGACTACCAGCAACTTATAGAGGACATTGTTCGAGACGGTCGACTTTACGCCTCAGAAAACCACCAAGAGATATTAAAAGTGAGGATTTATTTAAGTAGCTGTCATCAGACGTAACTTTATATTCCTCTTTTAATGGCACGTTTCTCTGTTTTCAGGATAAGAAGCTGATTAAAGCTCTGTTTGATGTGCTGGCCCACCCTCATAACTACTTTAAATACACCGTGCAGGAATCAAAGGAGATGTTTCCACGTTCCTTTATCAAGCTGCTACGCTCCAAAGTCTCCAGGTTTCTACGGCCGTATAAATAGAAACCCGAACATTTCTTCCACGACCCTGGCTCTATCCCCATCTCTCCTCCTGTCTTTTCTCCACTAGCTTCCCAGAAGGCCTAACTACTGCAAGAAGATAAAGACGTTTGGCCTTCTTCCTGTCTGAGATTTGTCAATTTGTTCCTTTTTGTCTTTGTATGTTTTTTGTTTGCTAATATTTATGTGCTTGATTTTGCAAAAGCCCTCGTTGGATGTTTGATATCTACAGTATATATTTGTAAGTGTGTGTGTGTGTGTGTGTGTGTGTGTGTGTGTGTGTGTGTGTGTGTGTGCGTGCGTGCGTGCGTGCGTGCGTGCGTGCGTGCGTGCGTGCGTGCGTGTGTGTGTGTGCGCGTGTCTGCGTGTAAACAAAATGATGTGCAAGCTTATGGCTTATTAGGACACATACAGACACACACAGATATATATATATATATTCTTGTTTGGAAAAGGTTATTTTCATGCCCCTGATGTGCACAAGGGGTTTTAATATCCTAGTGCACTTAAAGTAAGTGGTTACTTAATGAGAAAGTAATCACTTTCTGTTCTGACCACAAAAAAATTAAATACAAAGCCAGACAAGTGAAAGATAAACAGGATAAAAGACAAAAACTACCTGTCAGTATGAGAGTTAGAGTTACGTGTACGTTGTTTAACTAGTATTGGGAGCTTCAACTGCACTTGAATTTTATATTGTAGAGAATAAGGAAATATAAGTTGCTTTTTTCGTTGTTGTTTTTGTTGTATAGAGATGTTTTACCTTGGTTGTAGAAACAAGAAATGTCCGTACTGCCCCTCTACAGGGATACAGAAAGATATTCTCACCTCTCCCTCTCCTGAAAACAAAACACACTTCATAATAATCTCAGTTTAATATCAGAAAAGGTATTAATGTTGAAGTGCCATCTGGTTTTATTGGGTTTGTACCTCTTTGTCAGCTTGACAAGTATAAGATTAATTTCTATAAGATTACATGATGCAATGAGTTTGTCATTAACCTGCGATTTAGATTTTGAGAACATTTTGAGAAATTGTTAATATGGTGATCTTTTTTTTTTTTTTTTTTTGAGCTTGGTGTGTCATAAAACTCTTGGAAATGGTGAAGAGTTTATTCAGAACAACAAAGAACTCCATTTTGGATTTAGAGACTTATTACATAGTTATATCATATCTATTACATAATAATTGCATATCACCTTTGTGCTGTGCACAAAGACACATATTTTGCTCTTGTTGTTGAACTGTGGATGAAGACTAGAGGCTGTTTGTTGAACTGATGTCATGCCTGAAGTATGTGAAAAATACCCATCGCAATTAAATCAAATCACACAACCACATACATCTAGATGAGCCATAAAGTCACTGAAATACAGATCATATTACCTGTCATTTTACAGTGTTCTGCGTTGTATTGCATATATTCCAGTTTGGGAGGGAGGGGCGGAGTGATCATTCTAAAGCTGCTTTGTTATATGAGCACTTATTAATGCTTGTATTTGTAATATCCACATATGGACAGGGAAACACATTCGCTCATGCATCGAGCATAAATAATCATACATTCATGCATGTACACACAAATGCTGTAATACATATTATGCTAGCACAGTAATTTATGATTTGTGAGATAACCGCAGGTTGAAGTTGATCTTTTGTGTGTGTGTGTGCGTGTGTGTGTATTAATCACATATTGTTGTCTCATTTGATTACTAAAACAAAGGCATGTGACTGTTTGAGGAACTGTTGCCATTAGCAAAGAAGAAGAATCACACAATTTTCACAAAATACACACACAAACACACACCTCGATGGCTTCACACACAGATTTAAGTACTTTTCCCCTCAGACGGAGAGAGAGACTCAAGACTGCTGCTGGTGTGATTTGTATGCTTTATGAATACAGATGTGTAAATGATGTTCAAATGTTAGTGTTGTGTTTTTTTTAAGTTAATTTTTACAGTAGAAGGAGACAATATGCTGGGGAAGGTCACAGTCTGACATCCACCAAGGTGAATGACCACATTTCAGAAGAATAAACAATTCAGCAGTGTGAAATCAACCCCAGAAGGTGTGTAGAAGAGAATGGGAACTATTGTTAAGACCTCACATTATTAATAAATCATTCAAATCTCACGCTGTTTGTTGTGCTGTTGTCTTTCATTTAAAACAATTGTTGCTTATTCTAATTATTTATGTAGCCTATTAGTTAAATCCTTTTTTTTAATGAAAAATTAGCAAAATTAGAAAAAAGCACCCTTATGTCAACTAACGCCATTTTGAATGCTTTGTCGTCCTCTTGTGTTCATATTAATATAGGCCTATAATCAAAAATCATTTTCGTTTTCTCGAATAATTTTCTCCCCACAAAGGGGCAGTGTGGACCAAGATTTTTGCTTTTCAATATTTGAACTAATTTGAAAACTAAAAAGGTTGTTATTTATGTTTCAGGATTCAAATTTTAACTACCACACAGGTCTATGATATAGCCTACGTTTTAGCATATCTGTATGATTAAGGTTTAAAATGGCACTACTACTTTAATATGGCATGCAGATCAAGGTCAGACAAAAATACAACCTTTGATTAGACAGCACAGATATAGATGGCACTGGCATATATATATATATATATATATATATATATATATATATATATATATATATATATATATATATATATATATATATATATATATATATAAATAAGCCATCCTCTGACTGAAATAACTGACCTGACGGATGGGGCTTGTCACGTGAATATTAATTACGTGACGTTTACCTTGTAGACTCCTAACCATGCTCCTAACTGATTGGATGAAAGAGAGACATTGGTCAAGCTGAAGGACGGTGTATACAATTATGAAACGTCCAAAAGTAATTTTAAGTGTATACAAAAGTGCCCAACAAGATTGTAACATTGATTAGCGTTATTATGTTGAAAGGAATATCGACTTATTATAATGCTTTCCTCTCGAATGGCGGTGGGGTCTGTGGATACAATTCATCAACAACAAACGGGTCTGTTAGCAATAGTAAAAGGTTGGCTTATGATTATTAATGAAGTTACATGACTGAAGCTCCAAGCCATAGTATGATTCGCCAAGAGGAGGGGAGAAAGATCCAGAGCAGCGCGAGGGGGAGTGTCACACACACACACACACACACACACACGCTCGCATACCGGGGCACCACGCGACTCCAGTTCAAACAAACCAGCGCGAGCCTCTGCAAACAGGAGCCGCTGCGTTTTCACGCTCTTGCCGGTTATGTACTAGTCTTTACCTGCACACCTCCGAAAACACATTGGCGTTAGACTCTTGAGTTTGAAAAGGTAAGTATATTTCTGGTATGTAAATCAGCACCGCATATATTTTTAATATGCATGAATTAATATAAGAGAGTGCGCTGCGCTGTTATAAATGATGCTCGTCTGTTTGGAAAGAAGAGACAGTTACCATAGATACAGTCAATTCTTGTGATTGATTTTTGGCACTGATATTATATTATGTGCTGCTTTTATTCCTTGTTACCTATACCTTATCATGTTTATCTGGCAAAAAACACCTTGCAAAATTAAACTCAATGAAAAGCAAATTATCATGCAATCTAGCCAATCAAACTGGTAGTTCGTTTTGGCTCTCATTGTTACACTAACAGTAAAAGTGCCAACAAGTATGTGGGTATTAATTTTTGGACATGATACCATGTTAATAACATGGTTTTTGACATGTAACATGGTAGATATTCAGTTTATCAATATGGAAATCGTTCAGTTCCATGATATATATCTAAGTGCCTCGTGATTCCATCACTTTATTATATGGTACCATTTTTTTACAAGAGTAATATATTATAGTTTTGTTTAAAAAAAAAAATCCAACCATCTACTGGACTATTATTCAAAGCTTTTGTCCCACATAGTTTTACTTAGTGTGCTTAGTCATCATCCATTTTTTATTAATTGTTATCATTATTCTTTTCATACACATTTTTTTTTTCTGTTTGTGCATGGTTTGAGCACTTATGCATTTCTCAAGGAATGGAGGAAGCTTTCAGCATTTTCCCTACTTGTTATTTCAGTTCAAAAATAACATTTTAGCTCCCCTTTCTTTCACGGGGCTTTTGTGTCCTCTTTCCTCCCAAACAATTGTCTCTGTTGCATCGCATCTTTTTTTTTTTCTCCCGTCTTTAAAGTGCAGGGAACTCTATTGTTAGATATAGAAATCGTGACAGAATGGTTACCATGGCTTTGTGTAAGATCTCGGCGCTAACACACAGGAGAGTGGGACATACTGCCGCCAACCGGGCGTCTGATTGTGGGTTTTGATAATATGCCTCTGTCACCACTCACATCTCCCTTTATCTTGTATCTCGTACCTTTCTTCCCTCAGGTGTATTGTGATTGAGGGGAAGCATGCAGGCTCTCTATCCCAGCAGCAGAGGCGTACGGTGGGCCAGCCACTGAATCCGGTCCTGGACATCCCAAAGACTTGCTAAAGTGCAAGCCTATTAAGCACACACCACCGGACAAGCGCGCGTGTGTGTAAGAGAGGAAGAGATAGTGTGTGTGTGTGTGTTGCCATGGCTTTCACACTTTCGGAAATCATGGCTGCCCGACGACAGCAGCAACAGTCTCAGAGAGGAGGAAGAGGAGTGGTAGAGGTGGACGAATACAGCTCCAACCCAACTCAAGCCTTCACCTTCTACAACATCAACCAGGGTCGCTTCCAGCCGCCCCACGTCCACATGTAAGAAACTCGCATGTGCACATTTGGTATGGATCACTATGGTAGACTAGTTGATTCGTTTTTAAATAAGATTTTTAGCATCAGCTCTTTAGTTTGCACGATGACAGCATGTTTGCATGTTAAAACTCACCTTTTAAAACACCACTCCTACAGCCATGCGCAGTTAGACGGACATGTTTTGGTGTCAAGTCAAAATTCATGCTGTTTTTTTAAGCAGCTTACGCCATGAGCGTTTTGTTTTTTAAGATACCAAATGTTTCCTATGAAATGTGCATTTGGGTGCATGTGAATATCGAGAATATGAGTTATTCAGGGATTCCTTAAAAGAGACTAGTTTGTCTAAATGTTCAGAGAAACAACTAAATAGTTGCTTTTGAAAATATGTGATTTCGCTCATGCTTTTTTTTTCAGATGGGCCATATTTCATTGTTTCTCTTTTTTATTTATTTATTTATTTATTCATGCCATTTTACAAAGGAAAACAGGTCACAGCTATTATTATGTTTATGAATATCTGTGAGTGTGTACCTGTGTGTGTGTGTGTGTGTTGTCGGTAGAGTCTGTGTGGTCGACCCAGTAGGAGATGCTCTAAAGTGGGCCATTCTTATTCAAAACTCTGCCATGTCCCTCAGAGACCCGTTTCTGCCAACGCAACTGTTTAAGTCGCGAGAGAACGATATATAACCTTATTTATTCCCACTCCTCTCTCTCTCTCTCTCTCTCTGTCTATCCACAGGGTAGATCCGTTACCCCATGACTCCCCCAAGCCCCCGGGCTACACTCGGTTTGTCTGCATCTCCGACACACACTCGCGCACTGACACTATTCAGATGCCGTACGGTGACGTCTTACTGCACACTGGAGACTTCACAGAGCTCGGCCTGCCCAGCGAAGTCAAGAAGTTTAACGACTGGCTCGGTGAGAGGTTTTTATTTTCTTCTCTTCCCATTGGATAATAATTTTTTTGCAATACTTTCCACTGCATCATTTGACTAATTCTGCATATCTTTAAGCCATTTTCTGCACTGATTTTGTGGATTTAAATGATCAAATATGTTAAGCAGAGCTAAGAGAACTGCTGTCTTACTCTTAGCAAAAAAATAAATAAAAATTAATTAAGAATATGCAAGATATGTGGGATGTGTGTAGCTTTGTGAAAGATGCATGTTCAAATTCTACAGAAGCCTAGATCTTTTGAAAAAGGAGTTCATGCACTATGAAAACATAAAGTACCAGTCCAAATAGACTTATTGGAAACAGTTCATTCTAAACTTTCACAGATTTCTGATGTCATCTATATGCTTTTACATGTCAACAGTAATGTTTATAAAGCCTGTTTCATAAACTCAACTTGACCTGCCCAGTTCACACCATGTAATAAGGGAGAAATAAAATTGAGAAAAGGGACGCAACATTAAAATATTTCATTTATCACCATTCAAGATTTCATATTTATATTTTATTTATTTAAATTGTAAGTTTTATGTAAAATTTTATAAATTAAATGTTAGAATTTTATACAGAAATTATGTTAATATCACTATAGGAAATAAAGCACGGAGATCTTTCAACATAAACGTTATGAGAAATCTTGAAAAGATACCTTTTTGAAGTAACAAGCTTTGATGAAATAATTTCAGAATATTGTAGTGAATTTGAATGTAAATCACAAGAAGAATATCTAGAGGTCATAGTCATGATGTTTTTCATTTATAACTTATTGTACACATGTGCATGTCCAAAAACTATGAGAGAGGCTCAGTAATGAACAGAATAGTAAAGATGACTGGTGTTGTTTGAGGAGAGGGAATAGAAAGCAGGAGATCTGGATGGATGGATGGATGGAGGTTAGTCAGCGGGGTGCAGAAGACACCAGTCAGATTAAGAGTGTCGCTCGTGTGTCTCATCCTCTTTCCCGCTATTGATTCTCTGCTGTCCTGCCTCTCTCTTTCTTTCTGGCACGCCGTCCCTGTGCCAGAAAGGAAGTTCGCGTGTTTGTTCTCGCGTTTGTCTCTGTATAAATATTTATAACGTGATTCTTTTTCTCATCTCTGAGTCTTTGCACCTGTGTCTGAGAGAACTCGCTGCGCACATGCTTCCTTTATCCTGCAACAATCCTCAGAGATATGATTTACTTTTTACCTCACAATACTTTAAAGTGTGTGCCAGCACACACACACTATGGACTTCCTCATATGGTGATGCTCTTAACTCTAACCTAGTCTCCAGGCCTCCTTGTCAGTTTTATATTTTTCTCTTTCACTTTGACACTCTGATGTTTGCGAAATCTGTTCCCTCTCTTTTTGTCTGGGATTTTGAGACTGCTTGTCATGTGAGCCTTAATATTTTAGCCAGTTTGGCTTCTTCAATAATGGAGCATCACCTTAGACCTCAAAGTAGGTGTGGTAAATGGCAATACAGCATTAATGCAACTCGAAGGAGGTGTGGAAGTGCATGAAAAATGGTTTATTTATTTAGTGGATAACATGGATTCCAAAACCTAGTTATCATGTATATTTACCTACAACAGAGGTTTAATAGTAGCTTGGTAAACTGGTGTTATGTGTCCTAGTTGTTTCTATATTGTGTGTTTTAGCACTGCTGGAATGGGGAAAGAACAGTGATGTGTCATAGGGATTGAAAATATCTGTCTCGACTCTTGTGTGTGTTTATATAGACAAAAACATCTCTAGGTATGGTGAAGGCTCTGTGATGATGTGGGGCTATTTTAATTCCAAAGGCCAAGGGAACTTTATCAGGATGCATAGTATCCTGGATCCATGAAGTAACTGGCCTTTAAAAATAAAAATCTGCCTGGCTCTATGGGAATTTAACATAGGGGTGTCCAAACTTATGCACCCTGTATTTTAAGGAAGAACATTTATTTATTTACGATACATTATCCATTCACAAAGAAAATTGGTGTCCTTAAAGGTTGGATTTTTCCTATTTTTTTTAATTAAGGCATTAAGTTCAATTTCCAAAAGATGATTTTTTTATTCCTCTTTTTAGTCAACTTTAGTATGGGTGTCTAAACTTATGCATAGCACTGTTTATATATATATATATATATATATATATATATATATATATATACACACTACCATAATATTGTGAAATATTGTTACAATTTAAAATAAAATTTGTGTTTTAATTGATTTAAAAATGATAATTTATTCCTGTGATGCAAAACTGAATTTTCAGCAGCCATTACTTCAGTTTTCAGTGTCACATGATCCTTCAGAAATCATATATAATAAGCTAATTTGCTTCTCAAGAAACATTATCAATGTTGAAGACAGTTATGCTTTTAGGGAAACTGTTATACTTTTTTTTTTTTCAGGATTCTTTGATGAATTCAAAAGAACAGTATTTATTTGAAATAGAAATTGACATTATATAACATGTCTACTGTCATATTTAATACGTTCTTGTGGATTAAAAGTATTAAGAAAAACAAACAGTTCACATCCTTCATAATTATATTTTTGTTATTCGTCATTTGACCATTTGACCACAGATCGACCACTGTTGTGACCCATTCTGAAATGTTAACGGCCATTCAGTGCCTTTTTTATCATGTATCTTTAAATTTATATGTGAAGAGAGCTTTTTTGTCATTTGACTAGATGACAAAAATGTTAATCCTTCATTAATTTTAAATACTAAATGATTTCAGCATTGTCTTATTTGCCCAAACAGGTGATTTGTACTAACAGAAGTCGTTGTTTGTAAGTACAGGTGCTATTGAATGAATGCGTAGCAGAAGTGTAGGAGTGCAGTTTCAAATGTGTGATTTTAAGCAAATCTGTATCTTTACTGGTCTCTGTGTGTTTATTGGTCTTGAATGATTTGTATTTGCTTGCTGAACAACTGTACTAGCGTGAGAAACCTAGCTTGTACCTTCCCCATGTATCCCTCAGGCTTACACCGGCCGGAGAACATGCTTGAGGATCAGTTCTTGCAAGAACTGCACAAAAGAAATTCCCAGTAATCACAAGTGGTAGTACAACCTTTCTGGCGGTCATAGTCATGACTGATATCTACTGTAGTGGCAGCGTGTTTTGCTGAAGAATAAATCAATAGCTTTAGTAAGTTATGTCTGTGCGGACAGTAGCCTAGTAGTCCAGTCCAATTTATTAAGAAGTTTGCTTGCTAAGGATTCACAGGTGTTTTCCGAGAGTTTATTAAGATAATGTGCGCATAGGTGAGGCTGAATTTTAAGGATGAATCTGTTGTTGCATTGCTTCTCACTGTAAGTCATTATGTGCAGAGAAGCGTGTCTGAAGTAGATATTATACTTTCTTTCTCTCAGGTCAGGAAGGTTTGGTAGCTCCCCGTCTTGTTCTGTCCTGTCCACATAATGAATAATAGATTAGCCCAATGGTGATGTGACAGTTGCGTGGGCTGTGTGAGATGTGTGTTCGAGTGTGTGGGGTGGAAGAATCTTAGGAGAAAAGTTTATACCTTTCTCACTCCCCCCCCCCCCCCCCCCCCTCTCAACTTTGGAATTTTCCCTCCATTCTCTCTTTCTGGTCTGTATCTGGAGAGAAAACCGTCATGAAACTTTAATGTGCTTTCCCTTTTTCTTGCTTCAAGCTCTACGGCTCTTTTTTTCTGCTTTTTTTTCACCCTGGCATGGGTTTAGTCAGCTGAAGGTTTAGCTGTGGATTATTAACAAGGAAGCTTGACACTGCTTTACGGTTTTTCACTTAAAGTGTAAAACACAATTTCAGGCATAAATTAAATCTTTGTGTAGTTTTGTGGCTGAATACAGTGTGTCAATGGATCTATGTATATGGCATATCATTTGCTTACTACTGTAACTAATATTAATATCTTTTTCATCTTATTGCTTTCTTAAAGTCGGCATGAAACAGAAGTTGTGATTAATCTTTTATTTCGTATTGTGACATATATCTGAGTTAGGCGGCTTCTTGAAGAAACAATGTTTGCTGGGACATGATTTTGTCCATCGGTGGCAATTGTTTGGATCGTCGGACCATTATGGTTTTTCTATTGGTCGATCTCATGTGAGTGACAGGTTGTTCCGCCCTCACTCTGCGAAACTGTCATCAGAGAAGAAAAGAGATGTTGCTGATGAGTTATTTTGATGTAAGAGTACAGGGGCACATGATTAATAATAATAATAATAATAATAATGATGTTCACGGGTAAATAATTTATAATAAATACTGCAATATTCCATAAAAAAATAAATAAGAATTGATCATTTTGATTTCATGGTGATTTAAAAGACTTTTTTGCAAATTTCTTTAAAATTATTAATTATTTACCTGTATGATTATTATTATTTTTTCTCATTTTGAAGAATGTTTTTCTCTTTTCCATGCCATGACAGTAGTGTCCATGACCTGTCAAGATTCAACATGGAATAAAAGCACTATAATGCTTCAGATATTTTGAAGTATGATTTGGAGAAGACCAACATTTTCTTAAAAAAATAAATAAAAAAATTATGGATTTCTCCACAGAAAAAAATTACTGCGTAGAATAGAGTAAATATGAGAAAATTTTCATTTTCAAGAAGCAAGAAAATAGCAAAATGAATTACTGTATCATTGTTTTATGTACAGTTCTATACAAACTGGCAGTTTTATATACAGATTCAGTTTATGTTCCTACCTTGTGCCCTGCCACCTGTGTGTGTGTGTGTGTGTGTGTGTGTGTGTGTGTGTGTGTGTGTGTGTGTGTGTGTGTGTGTGTGTGTGTGTGTGTGTGTGAGAGAGAGAGAGAGAGAGAGAAAAACTGATTACTTATGTATAAGTGGATCTTGTGTGTGTCTGTGTGTGTGCTTGTTATAATACTGTGTGTTTACATTTCACATGGGCACATGAAGAAACACAAAGAACACCTACCCTGGTTGTGTGTTTGTGCATGTTCGCAGAAAGATTCTTCACTTCACTTCTTCAAAGCGTCACTGTTTTCTGTTGAGCCGGGATTATGGACAAAAAAAGATCTAAAAAGAAGGAAGAGGGTGAACCGAAGGGTTGAAACAAGTGAGAAGCTTGAACTAAATAAATCAGATGTCACAAATATGCTTTAACCCTCTGGGGTCCTTCGTTTAACAGTCACACTTGGGACCTTCGGGTCCTAATGGACCCGGAGGGCGGAATTAATATATATAAAAAGAAATCATAATTTTTTTTTTTTACTTGTTTTTTATAATATTTTTTCTTTTCTTTTTCGGTGTTTTGAGATAATTTTATAATTTATAATTAATATTTATGCAATAATTATGACCCATTTTTTCCCATTGAATATAATAGAATTTTTTTATATATACATAATTTTTATTTTATTTTTATTAAAGCTGTATTTCATTTTAGAGTCAAGCCTAGGCCTCATGAAAGCAATTTTTTAAATGAGATGGGCGCCAACTGGTGGACACACTGAGCATTTTTATCACGCAATAGCACATTTTTACCACTAGTGGATTTACAGCTCTCTGTAGAAAGGCTTGCGAATCTAGTGATTTTTGCCTGAACAGATTTAGTCTGTTTTGCACTCTTGATGTTTTAGAGATTCACCCCTTCACTGTTGAGTCCTTTTTTTCTGCATCCTGGCTGATTTGTAGATTGTATGCACAAAAAAACTCTGTGTTTTCATATTTTTGACAATTTCCCATTCATTTCCTATGGGGGTCATTTTTGACCAAAGAGCAGAAGTGTGATGACCACTTAGCATGCTTGGATCATGACCTCAATATTTTTTGTGTGTTCACATACCTAATACCATAAAAGTCACCTAGTTTCGTAACATTCCGATGAAGCTGTGCTTTTTAAAAATTCAAAACAGATTTTTGTAATCTGAATTTATTAGTGTGTATGTGTATAAAAGTGTGTTTGTGTGTGTGTGTGTGTGTGTGTGTGTGTGTGTGTGTGTGTGTGTGTGTGTGTGTGTGTGTGTGGATTTGTCTGTTTTGCACTCTTGATGTTTTAGAGATTCACCCCTTCACTGTTGAGTCCTTTTTTTCTGCATCCTGGCTGATTTGTAGATTGTATGCACAAAAAAAAAACTGTGTTTTCATATTTTTGACAATTTCCCATTCATTTCCTATGGGGGTCATTTTTAACCAAAGAGCAGAAGTGTGATGACCACTTAGCATGCTTGGATCATGACCTCAATATTTTTTGTGTGTTCACATACCTAATACCATAAAAGTCATCTAGTTTCGTAACATTCCGATGAAGGTGTGATTTTTAAAAATTCTAAACAGATCTTTGTAATCTGAATTTATTAGTGTGTATGTGTATAAAAGTGTGTTTGTGTGTGTGTGTGTGTGTGTGTGTGTGGATGTGTCTGTTTTGCACTCTTGATGTTTTATAGATTCACCCCTTCACTGTTGTGTGCTTTTTTTCTGGATCGTGGCTGATTTGTAGATTGTACGCACAAAAAAACTCTGTATTGTCACATTTTTGCCAATTTCCCATTCATTTCCTATGGCGGGTCCATTTGGACCCGAAGGTCCTGAGTGTGACTATTTTTTTTTTACAACCACTTAGACTATTCAAATCCTGTCCCCAATTTTTTTTGGGTGTTCATATACCAAGTACCAACAAAGTCACCAAATTTCGGACCATTCCGATGAAGCTATGATTTTTTACATTTTTTTATTTAAACGCTTCGGGTCCATTTGGACCCGAAGGACCCCAGAGGGTTAAAGGGGTCATATCATGAGAAATCAAATCTTCCTTGATCTTTTGAAATAAAAGCATTCAATGCACTATGAAGACATGAACTCTAGCTGTTTTTCAGAACGCAGTCCAAAAAGACCGTCTATGGAAACTAAGCTGGAAAAAAAAAAACCTTGGTCTGTGCTTCCTTAACTTTAACATCAGATGAATGTACACATCTGATATTCACAATTTGAGTGGCACTTTTCCACACAGATTGTTTTATGAAACTGTTTTCAATGTAATTTACTGTAGGCTTTGGCCATTAAATATTTGGAGGCCAAAAAAGCTTTAAATGGGGAAAAACTTAATTATTTTTAAAGATAAATTATTTTATTGGTTCAAATAGGCAATTTCTACCCTTTAAATATAAAGGGAATTCTTTACAATTTGGCCACCTGTAAAATCAACCAATCAGCATCACCACAGTCAGGGTCTACAGTTTGTTCTTACAGAATTTTTTTAATGAAAAACAAACTAAACACGATTAATCAGCATCATTGTGTAAGAAAGACAGAAATAAATCTGTTAAAACCCATTAAAAGATGTATATTAACAGAAACTTTGTAAAGAGAGGCAGGCATTTTCATATTCTTTTTAATGTATTGCAGTGACATGAATTATTTATCCAATGAATACACTGCAAAACGCAACATGACAGCCTGACAGTTTTACCTGAAGAATGAGATGGAAACTGAAATGTTTTTGTCTTTTGCCGAAAATTGTCAAAATCTGTACTCTAAAGATCTGTGGTTGTCCATTTATACTTCACAATACACCCTGATTAAATTTAATTTGTGTAAAATGCACAGTTATGCCGTTGGCAGATACTTTCTCAGTCAGCCAACTTACAAGAAAGTGCACGTATCACGTAGGTGGCAAACGTCTCGCAGAACGTCTACAGCATCACACACACACACACACACACACACACAGTGTGAGACAGCTCCATAATCCTCTTGAATGAGCTCTGAATTTTGGAGGTTGGAGGATTTGCTCCATCAAAGTCCAAAGACCACCCACCAGAACAGAAATGACAATAGCATTCAAATCCGGACACTTCCTCTGGGCTTATGCACCTCTAAAGCCCTTATTTTAATGGTCCAGAGCACACACACACACACACACACACACACACACACACACGTCAATGCTGCAGCTCACAAGACATGTTAAGAGTGAGACGTTTTTTATGGCAACTGCTTGTGTGTGTGTGTCTTAAGTTGTTGAACATGCTATTCTCGCTGCACGTTTGCCTCTGTGTGAGCACGCACGGGCCTGCATTCATCCACTTTAATTGCGCTCTTTTTGAAGTGAAAAGAACAGAAGCTGTCTGTCAGATTCACAGTGAAATTTAAGCTATTGCCGCCTTGAAAGTGCTTTTGAAATCAAAGACAAAGAGCCCAAGAAGATAGAAACTAATAACAACAAGCAGCGCACACTCGTCCGTGTGTCCGGATTAGGCATTTTGGGCTGAAATCGGCATGCTTTTTTCTTTTCCATTTCCCGCTCCTCCTCATCACAAAAGCTTTGGGCTCGTCTTTTCCATCCTCCCTCTTGCTGGCGTTTTGTATTTGTGTGATTGATTGCTTCCAAAGACTTTTTTTTTTTTTTTTTTTTTTGCTTTGTGTTTCTAAGAGAATGACTCCATTGTAAAATGGTGATTCTCTCTGTAATTCTGCCTTTGAAGGAGTCTGGCCGTTTGTGGAATCTATATGAGAGAGAAAGGGAGCGCGAGAAGGAGAGAAAAGAAAGGCAATGAGTACACGCAGATGAACATATGCAGCGGGAGATTTTCACACTTTTTGCAGTGCCTACACATGTACGTGAAACCGATGGTGCACAACATAAACACGACATGGAATTTATCTCTTTTTTTTATGCGAGGACACACATAAACAAATGGCTGTATGTTGTGAGAACATAGATGAATAGAAGGAGAACTGTGGGTCATGATCCCAAAATACAGGTTTATGGATGGCATTGAAAAACAATTCTAAAATGAAAATAATACAATGCAACTAAAAAGGACAGAATGCTCAAGAATACTCAATTTTTTTCCTGTCATAATCGCAATGTTGCCCATTACAGCTCGGTCCAGGCATCAGAATACATCTCCTCATAGCAGATCTTCTTGTGTGTGTGTGTGTGACGGGGGAATTCCTTCTTTACACATTTTATAAGCTCTTCATGAGTTATCAGCTGGTCACCATCATATGTAGGCTACGCACATACAGTACACAGTATTGTTTTGGATGTTCTGCAAGTTCCGTCTCAAAATAGGCAATACGTCATAAAAGCCGACCAATCAGGTTGTGAACATATCCCTATGCCTTTAGGTTCGGTGATAAAAATGCCAATCTGAACGCTAAGCGGACCAGGACTAAATGTGTTTTTTGTTTGTTTGTTTTTTGGTCTGGACCAAATGAACCAAGCCAACCGAACTACAAGTGTGAACAACACCCTTAGTCCTGGCCCGCTTAGCATTCACTTTAAATGGCATTTTAACACTGAATCTAAAGATGCCGAACCTAAAGGCATAGGGACATGTTCACAACCTGATTGGTCTGCTTTTATTTTGCATCTTTCGCCACAGAACTTACCGGACATCCAAAACAATGCTAAATGCGCTCGTGGTATGTGCGTAGCCTACATGGTGTGTTGACCAGCTGAGAACTCATGAAGAGCTTATAAAATAAAAGGAGTCAAAACAGCGGCAGGAATCCCTCCGTTACACACACAAACGAAGATCTGCTGCTTTCAGGGGTCTCGGTCCGCTTGTTTGGTGTGCACCAGGGTTCAGATGGCAGCGTTCACACAACCACACCAAGGTTCGTTTTAATCGAACCAAATATGCCAAGTGTGAACACCCTAACTGAGCATAGGTTCTGTGTCTACTATAGGTATAAGGTATTACATTGATTCCAACAGTTGATCGATTCCAATTGATTGCTTATCTGCCTATTTATTTATTTATTTAAAGACATTTGCTTGCTTTTGCATGCTAAACCAATTTGAATATAAGGTTGGGTCTTGAAGCAAAATCAGTTGAGAACCACTGAAGTAAAGTACAATGCTAAGACCAATCAGAATGAAGTATTCCTTGTAATATAGAGGCTGTCTTGACAGGTGTCTGAAAAATTGATGTTGTATTATGAAGGGTTTGACATGCATTAGAAGATATGAACTCTCTAAAATCTGCCTGGAAATCAAATCAGATCACAGTAAAGCAAACGACTGAGCTTGAAGATAGCTCTTTATTACGTGTATTACAAAACTGTTGAGCAAACATGAAAGATATCAGAGCTTTGCCTCTGGAAGGAGGCTTTAAATCTGCAAGACTCCTGTGCTGATTCTTGTAAAGCATCTGCCACGGACACATAAAACTCACTTTTAATTTTTGTCCATGTCTTACTTTTACGATCATCTCCCAGCGATGGTAAAATTGTGCTTATGGACGCAGATTTTGAGAGGTGCCGTGGAGTATTGTCTGTGTGTGTGTGTGTGTTAAGTGTCAGGAAAATTGCTGTTAAGTCACACGTTTTGAGCATAAGCATGTGCGAGGGACTGCGTGTGTGTGTGCTCTGTCAATTTTTTTTTTTTTTTTTGCAGGTCCTCAAAACCAGAACCCCCCCACATCCTTCCCGCCCACAATTTAATTGCCGCTTTTCAGGGACACGCTTGACTGCGTAATTGTCAAAACACAGGCTGACTGAACTCTCCGTCACACCTCAAACCTTACACTTTCTGACGCATCTCATCTCTTTTATGACACTTTTCAAATAAAGGGAACATTTCCAGATGTTTGTCGTAATTTCGCCTCGGATCCGCAGGGGTGCGGGGAGAGCGATTTGGAGAGAGGAGATTTGTGGGGACAGACTGTCTTTGTGTTTGTCAGGCGTGGACAGGTTCGCTCCCTGGTGTGGTGAAAATTTTATAGAACCGTGAAAAAATGGAGATGGAACGGAATGAGGAGTAACAATATTTGTGCATTTATTGATGTCAGATTTATGAAGTGCTATATTAATTTGCATTGTTCCAGAGAGGAAGAGTCCAGCATCATGTTCTGATTTACTGCAATGCATTCTGCTTGCCGAAAGTGCCAATTTCAACCAACTTAATACCTCAAGGAGAACGATGTAGCCCACCTTATTGGCAGGCCCATGTGGCATCTGTGCCCACAGAAAGCAGCGCAGATTTCCTCCGTATTAGTCCGACTGTCTTTTACAGTGCTACACATCCCCCTTCCCCTTATGTGCTCATTTATTACATATTTTGGCTAATTCGACTATGCTTTTAAAAGTGCAGTCTCTCTAAGACTACACATTAGACTGTGTTTAAATCAAGTTAGAAAGTTGTCTGCAAATTTTCCCTCAATTTCATGAAGAAAATGCACATTTTGTCTGGACCTGATGATTTGTTTAAGATTGGCTCAAGGCTTGTAAGTGAAAGGTTGCAGGTTTGAACCATACAAGGAGTAATCACTTGATCCTTGATCAAGACACTTTGCTCCAGATAGATAATTGTTGTTAAAGGGTTCCCACAGTGATGGTAAAAAAAGATTTTTTTAAAAACAAGTATTTAATTGAGAATTTAAAAATGGTAATAAAAGTGCTGGAAAATAATAAAATCTTCAGTAAAATCTAAAAAAAAGCCATGGAAATTGCTGTAGTGAAAATTGATTTTCTAGTTGTTCTTATCTCAGATCGGATACACTTTCTTTTGAGTGCAGTGTCTTCAAAATGAGTCAAAAAATTCCTTATCTACGAACCACAAATGAGTCGGAAAGTTATGGAAATTTGTTGGCGTGGGTGGAATCCCCACAGTTGCTAATCATGGCAACATTGCATGAAGGATGATAAATAATAAAATGAATATCATAACCCTAACGAAGGCTCTGTATCATGACAGCTGTTTTCTCTTTCCTCAGGCACTCTGCCCTACGAGATAAAAATCGTTATAGCCGGGAACCACGAGCTGACGTTCGATCAGGAGTTTATGGCAGACCTGATAAAGCAGGATTTCTACTACTTTCCTTCGGCCTCCAAACTCAAGCCGGAGAACTACGAGAACGTGCAGTCCCTGCTCACCAACTGCATCTACCTGCAGGACTCTGATGTTACCGTCAGGGGTTTCCGCATCTACGGCTCACCGTGGTGAGTGTCTCTCTCTCTCTCTCTTGCGCACGCTTTCTCAAGTCTTTCTGTCACCGTGTTTGTCACCATATGTTGTTGTGTTGTCCCTTCCCCCTCAAGTCTTCCTCATTTTTTTGCTCCTTCTTCCCTCTTTCTGTCTATCTCTCTTGTTAACACTTCTTTTGCCACCCCTTATTGTCCTGCGATTTACCTCTGTGCCAGTGTGTGTGAATAACTATGTGTGTTTGTTACTTGCAAGCACTAAATTCCTAGTATAAACGCAGATGTATTGTAAATGCATGCCAGGTAATTATTTTAATTTTTATGAATTTGGCCTGTACAATAGTGTGTGTGTGGGTGTATTTTCTAAACTTGCAGGAGCAAAAATGTCCTTACAAGAATAGTAAACACAATGACACCACATGGAGGTGTCGCTAAAATGAAAAACAGATTCATATAGGAGCTAAACTATGTTTTCTGTAAATAAGAGTAAAAGTGATGTAGGGCTTGTCTCTAGTAATTTTAATTTGTTTAATTTAAAAGCAATAAATGTGAATAAATAAGACGCGTTTTAATAGTAATTATGAAGTCTGATAATATTAATACATTTACAAATAATAATTTATTATTATAGTTTGTTATAATAATTAAATTAGAATAAATAATTTATAATATGTATAATATATAAATATATAAATAATTTGTAAAGTTTAACATAATTTATCATATAAAAATTAATTATAATAGTAATTTATTCATTGCAAAGCATTTTCTTTAAGAGATAAGGTTATAATAATAATAGTTGTAGTTGTTATCATCATTATTATTATAGCTATTTTATTTATTTATTTATGGTTTATTTTTGTGATACGGTACAACAATAGAGGTCTATGATATGCTCTCATTTTTATAGGTGTGTGTGTGTGTGTGTGTGTGTGTGTGGCTCATCTAAGGTGTGTTCACTGACAGATGGCTTCTGCAAATATCACAGTAAGCCCTTACATCAAAGCTGATAAATAAGCATTCATTCATGTGTTTGTGGCTTGTCAAGTTGATGGTGTTTACAACAGTCATGAACTCATGAGCTAGATTAAAACCTTCAAGTATTAATCCACTCCGATATGTCGCGACAGAAATCCTCATCTCATGCCAGTGTGCTTGTGTGTATGTGTGTTTACACCATGCAGACTTACAAAAACATAAGCACTGCTGAGATCTGGTAATAGCTTTCCACCATAGGGGAAGGTGGACAGAAAGTGCGTCTCTGAGCTTCTCTCTCTCTCTTTTATCATCATCATATCTCTCTCTCTCTCTGTCATTCCATCTAGTCCTACATCCATTTGTCTCCTCCTGTCACTGTAGAGTTGAAGACACTCTGCCGGTACTGGGGCACACTTGCAAAACTCTCATCTCCATGGAGATTTTGTTCTGGTGAAGTCTCCTGGATTTATGGGCCGAGTCCTGTGTTGCTGCGGGCGATGGCTGTCTGTGATCTGTGCAGCACTGCATTGCTCAGTAGAGTCTACTTGTTCTGCTTCTTCATCTACTGCTCTGTTCCCAAAGCTGTCTATTTAAAGACATATAAAGTGTCAAGGCTGTTTTAAATTGTAGGTTATGTATTTGGGCTGCCTTCTACGATACCTCGTTTTGACCAGATTCTCATTATTGTATGTATTCTTCTTCGCAGAAAAGACAACCCCAGAGAAAATTACAACAAAAAGTGAAAACCAAAACCAAATTATTCCAAATGAATTCTAAATCAGTCACTTTTGAGGTTCTGTTTCAGTGAAGAAGCTTAGAAGGCAGATGTCTATGTAGGCAGAAGAAGGAAAACCTATAGGGTTTGGAAAAGAGCTTATGTTGTCCATCAGATCACATCCTGCTCATCTCTTCATCTCTCTTTTCTCTTCTGGCTCCAGTTCTTTTTTTTTTGCCTTTTAAGTTTACCTGCACTGTCAGATAAAATGTGCAAAATTTGGACCTTTAGGGGAACAGAAGCTTGTCTCTGGGACAGTACCCTGAAAGGTACACCTTTAGTACCTTATCTACCCTTAATGCAGGGTTTCTCAAACTCGGTCCTGGAGGACCACTGTCCTGCACAGTTTAGCTCCAACCCTGATCAAACACACCTGAGCAAGCTAATCAATGTCTTCAGATTCATAGAAACTCACAGCTAGGTGTGTTTGATCAGGGTTGGAGCTAAACTGTGCAGGACAGTGGTCCTCCAGGACCGAGTTTGAGAAACCCTGCCTTAACGGGTGCATATTGGAACTATACACCCTTAGATATGGTGCAAAAGTGTACCTTTTTTTTTGAGAAAGTCACCAAAACAACTGCAGCACAGCAGAATGAAACAAACGTAGAGATCTTCAGCAGAAGCATCATGCTCAATTGTACCTGCTCTTTGTTTTTAATGTAAAGTGGATTTAAAAAACTTACAATAGACTATCCTGCCTTACATTTGTATAAATAACTACTACTATGTAGTAAAAAAAAAAAAAAAAAAAAAA
Organism: Scardinius erythrophthalmus; assembly: GCF_964197995.2. Lineage (NCBI taxonomy): Eukaryota > Metazoa > Chordata > Actinopteri > Cypriniformes > Leuciscidae > Scardinius > Scardinius erythrophthalmus. The sequence goes on along the minus strand of NC_138224.1, from coordinate 6,160,118 downwards.
AAAAGGTTCTTTTAATTGTGTTCCTTATCTCTCCTAAGGGCTTTTCTCACTTGAAATAGTTAACCCTGGATCATTCCAAACCCTGGGTAAATGGTATCCTGGGTTATCTTGCTTCACATTTCACAAGATTGCTCATAATCTGGGGTTAAAAATTACTCCTGGCTATTGAAGATGTTGTTTCGTCTCACACTAAATCCTGGGTTAACTTTGTTATTTGCATATTTGCTGTGTTAGTGTCACTGATTGGACAAACTAGGCATGCAACCTGTTTGCATAAAGGTTCTAGCTTTGCACATTCTCATATTATATATTGCCGACTGCTTTTCCTGAATGGAAGAACGAAATGGTCTCTTCTTAACTGCAATTGTCATGTTTTCTGTCACCATTTTAACAGTTTTCCCCTCAAATGCTGACACTACTATTTACAATGCGTTGTGTTTCCATGACTGTCCAAAGCATGTGAATATGAGACACGCGATTGGTTTAGTTGTAACATTCTAACACAAGATCATTACACCGCAAAAGTGCTGCTAAGCTCAGGTAAAAGGTGGCGCTAACTCCACTTCTAAATTACAAGTGTGAAGCGTTCCTTTACCCAGGGTTAAAATCGAGGTTTAGAATGACAATAACCCTAATTTAATACTTAAAATCACTAAAATTCCTAAATAGAAATGATAATAAATAAGAAAACATGAGAGACTAATCAACCTCTATAATTGACTAGTCGCTGTTGCACATCCATACTCGTAATCTGCGTGCTTTCACATACATGCTCACTCTCCTCTACCGGGCTAAATGAGATCTTGGCACGCTGCATTCTTTCCTAAATCCTGACTATTTGTCATACGGTGATTCTGGAATGAAAAGACCTGCATGGGGGAAACATGTGGCGTGTTTTTCTGTTCTGCTGACGCTAATGCAAGTTTACAAGTCATTTGTCATCCGCAGATCTGCAAATGCAGAGACGCGTGGTGCGTTTGTGCCTATTTGTGTGCGTGTGTGTGAGCTGGTGTGGGTGGATGAAGTATTAAGGATGGCTGTCCCTTTCAGAAGAGCGTGAAGCACAAACAATTGTGTAGGACCCACTGCACATATCGCTCTCAGCTAAACACACTCGCACGCACGCACACAGCTTAAACTTTCCCATGTATATGCGCTCATATGGACAGTTATGCATACAGTGATGCTTGGTGAACACAAACACATCCTGTGTGCCCTGCGGGGGGGTGGAAAGCTGATAGCTGAATGTTTATGCACCGGCAGTAAGAGCAGGTAGAAGGTAATCGGGGAAAGTGCATTTAAACTCAGGAGATTAAAAGGTTTGGCTTTGCCTTTGAATCTAATACAAACAAAGTGAAAAGTGAAATTTTTGCCCTTTTTGCTCTTTTATTTGAATAGTTTATAAGCAGTGTCCTGCAGTATGTCATGCTATACTTTATCTAAAGCTATTTTGAACAACATTTATGTATTCATGCAGGGTTTTTTTGACGCATAATTGAAAAATGGAATTAAATTCATACTGGATCTGTATTTGTTCTGTAAAATTAATTTGTTACACTGCAGGGCTACTTAGGAGAGAAAAATTGCATCTCTTAAAATCATGAAAGTAAGACTTGTTTATTTTTCTACTGGGAAAAAAAGTCTCTTGAAACTCATGTCTCGAGGTCTAGAGGATTTTATTTTATTTTAATTTTTCAACTACGCCTTGACAGTGTTAGTGTAGTATGAAAATGATGTAAAGGTGTGGAACAGGATCAGCCAACGACTCAAGCTGGTCTAAAACTTGCATCTCGCACAAGAGCACCACAAAGGAGATTAATTGTAACAGATTTTTGTCAATCACTTTCATTCAGTCTTGTTCTCCTGCTCTAAGAGGCAGCACAGCACAGCAGGGCGTTCATAAGCAAAGACAGATGATCAACGTCAGTGTTCTTGAACACCTGGCTGCCAACATAGATACAGTATATATGTAGCATGACGGCATGTGCCCAGTGCCATGCTATATTTTATGGAGTAACGTGGAGTAATGCAAAATTACAAAGGCAAAACAGGAGAACTGGTCATTAACAGTTATTTAATTCACTGGATTAAACAAAAGTAGTGTAATATATTGGGTTATGTAGTGTGTAA